>NC_057419.1:8929435-9217720 GCF_019320065.1 Cervus canadensis
AGAGGGTGAGATGGTTGGATGGCATCACCAACTCAATGCAGGTGAGTTTAATTCAAACCCAGGAGACAGTGAAGGACAGGGAAGCCTGGTGTGCCGCAGTCCAACTGATACCAGAAGTCAGACACTGCTTAGCGACTGAACGAGAAGACAACGTCTGCTCAGTCTTTCCATGTGGCCGGTGTTTTCACCAGCACCTTCTGATTCACTCACAAAGAATCGGACCAGCTCTCTGACTGTCTGCATCTTACAGAAGAGGAAATGAAGACCAGAGGGGTTAAGTCAACTTCTCAGCTTCACACTGCACCCGAGGTCATATTGCAGTGTTCATTTGGCCACAGGTAAAGACATACAGCAGGGGAAATACAATTTTTGGAAACCTTAATCTTCCTTTGCTGAAGGCTGCACCCTGAAGGTTTTTACACCTCTTCTGATGATGATACAAAAGTTGCTTCTGCATTCTTTCACACCACCCAGAGTGATTTTGAGAACACTGTCATTCAGACACATTTCTCAATGTGAGCATCATTTGGAAAGACCTCTTGGCTGACACGACCCCAAGATACGAACGCGATCTTGTCTCACATTTGTACCATGTTTTGTATCATGTGTCAGCAGCCTAGGAAAATGATTTTGTATCAAGCATATGTTTAAAATGCTTGCAGAGTGTGTTGAAACATGAGCTTCAGACTTTCCCAACCATTCAGGCTTACAAAGAAAGCATATTGGATTTTGTCTTCCAAGAGTGAAAATGGCACCCTTTAAAACTGCCCTAGTTCCGTTTCAATAAAGTACTGGGGAGGCTCGGCACTGCAAGAATCTACCTGCAATGCCGGAGACGTGGGTTCCATCCCTGGGTCAGGAAGGTTCTCTGGAGAAGGAAATGGCAACCCACTCCAGTATTCTTGCCTGGAGAATCCCATGGACAGAGAAGCCTGGTGGGCTAACAAGTTCACGGGGTTACAAACAGTTGGACATGACTTATCAATTAACCATCACCACATATATCCAGGTGAAGTAAATTCTGTCAAAAAAATCTGCACAATTTGCCTACCCAGTGCTAAACAAATTGTAGAATCCCTGTGTCTTCTGTCCATGAGCACTCTTCCTCATTATGGGGAATGCTTCTCAGCACCTTTTTCTAGCCCTGAGCTCTAAAAGCAAACAGACATTCAAACAGGCACCAGGATGGAGCTGACCCCTCTCTGACTTCTCCCAATGATCTCTGTTGGTTAACCAGGAGTGTTTGCTTCTGCAAGAGGACATAATCTGTATCTTTTCCTTTCTGGTCTTTGACCACAACTGTAATCTGCCTGCCAGCTCTGCCTGCAGCTTAAACACGCCTGTGTGTTTGTAAACACTCCCAGCAATGGTTTAAAGGCCATGGGATTAATTACCAACGTGAAGAAACCTACAAGTAAAGTTCTGTATCTAAAAACCTTAAAGCGGTCCATCAGCTTCTTTCCTAACCTGATCGTCTTAAAAATCTTTAAAGAGAACTACCACATGATCCAGGAATTTTACTCCTGACTACATATCCTAAAAACAAAAAGAGTGACTCAAAAAGATACACGCACCCCTGTGTTCATCGCAGTACTATTTACAGGAGCCAGGACATGGAAAGAAATGAAGTGTCTACTGACAGAGGAACGCATAAAGAAGATGTGGTATATATATATATATATATATATATATATATATATATATATACACACATGCAATGGAATGTTACTCTGCCATAAAAAGAATGAAGCAATCCTGTTTGCAGCCACATAGAAGGACCTAGAGAATATTGCTGTGTTTAGTCACTCAGTCACGTTCATCCCTTTGCGACCCCATGGACTGAAGTCCGCCAGGCTCCTCTGTCCATGGGGATTCTCCAAGCAAGAATACTGGAGTGGGTAGCCTTTTCCTTCTCCAGGAGAGAATACTATGTTTGGTGAAATAAGTCTGAGAGAGAAAAAGACAAATACTATCATGTTATCACTAACCTGTGGGATCTAAAAAATAATACAAATGAATGCACACACAAAGGAGAAGCCAACTCAGGAACACAGAACAGATTCATGATCACCAGTGGGGAGGGGTAAGATAAGAGGTGGTCTGGAGACTTGGGAATTGAGAGGGACAACCTACTAGGTAAGAAATGCATGACCTTCAGGGATGTATTTGTACAGTCCAGGGAAACACAGCCATTATTTTGTGGTGACTTAATTTTGTTCCTGCTGTGGTGACTTTAAATGGAGTATAGAGACATAAAAATGTTGAATCACTGTGTTGTCCACTTGAAACTAATATGACATTGTAAATCAAAAATACTACTACAATGTTAAAAGAATAACAAATAAATCAATAGGACGTTATTGCCTTTCTTGAAACCTTATCAGAAATGAGCTGTTAAACATGAGTGGATCTAGAGAGTGTCCTACTGAGTGAAGTCAGGGAGAGAAGGGGAAATATCGTATGACATCCCTTTATGTGGAATCTAAAAAAAAAAAAAAATGATACAAAGGAACTTAAAAAATACAGACACCCACAGATTTAGAGAACAAACTTATGGTTACTGGGAAGGATGAGAGGAAAGGGTCAGTTGGGGAGAATGGACATGTACCCACTACTGTTTTTAACATGGAGAACCCGCAAGGACCTGCTGGACAGCACAGGGAACTCTGCTCAATACTCTGTAATAACTTTATGGTCACCAGGGGGAAGGGTGGGGGAAGGGACAGTCAGGGAGTCTGGGATGGACATGGACACACTGCTGTATTTACCATGGAGAACCAGCAAGGACCTGCTGGACAGCGCAGGGAACTCTGCTCAATGTCATGTAGCAGCCTGGATGGGAGGGGGCTTTGGGAGAGAATGGATACATGTATTTGGATGGCTGAGTCCCTTCCCCATTCACTTGCAACTATCACATCATTGTTAATCGGTTATACCCCAATACAAAATAAAAAGCTCCCCCCCAAATGAGAGGCTCACCCATCAGAAGCAAGAAAACATAACTTACATTTCTAGATACATAAAAAGTCTCTTTGTATTTCTTCCGGATCTCGAAACCTAGAATCCCATACATTAGAAAACTCAGGTTGAAAATGTGCGAATTCAGGGCTTTGTGACTGCCAACAGATTTAACCAGTATGCCTTTTGCACATATTTTCCTTTGGTCTCTGGTCCTTTACTTGAAACCTGAGAAGCAAGGTAGGTGAACAAATGTTCTCCTTGAGATTTCAGCTAGGTTATCCTCCCTGCATGTTGCAATCTTGCTGCCAGCTCTTGGTGAATTTCAGTCTCTTCAGGCCCATATGGCCTTACAAGTTATAGCTGTCATTGGAAGGAGAGAAGAATTAGGGGTCATAGATTGCCCTACGGAATTCAGGCGTGAAGGTCATTTTATCTGCAGTTAATCCACTAGCATTGACTGACAAAGACCTAACCACAATTAGTCAAATTGGAGGGTTTAAAAAAAAAAAAAAATTGCAGTGTGGAGGAGTCTTTACCAGATACACAAAGTGTAACAGTTCAACCAGAACTCACAGAGGCTGGTGTTGACCAGCCCCACCCCAAGCAGAGGGAGTGATCGGGCTGTACACAGACCTCTCTCATCGTAAACATTTTCTCAACCTTAGAAGACAGACATCACCTGCTGATCGGCCACACAAGTGCCCCCCTGTATGCGAGCCCCGCAACTCTTGTTTATTTTTCCAGCTTCCTGAATCTCTGAAGAGTCTGATGAAGACTGCATCCCACTAGGGAATGCACTGAGCGTATACAATGTCCCATTTTAGCAACAAATAAAAATGGTGGCACTGAGGTTTTGGTGGCTGAAGGTTAACAGTCGAGACTCCAGAAGACAGTCTTTGCGGAGAGACTTCGGCACTTGCTTTCTCAGGATTCAGAAATCCGGGTTACCCAGGAAAGAATTTGACACCTGGGCCCTGGGCCAGATGTCCCCAGTGAAGCCAGAGCGATCAACTAGGTCACATCAAATACATGCCTGAGATAGGAAACCACTGATCTCTCTGCAGAGGCAAAAACTTTTCATGAACTGTTCAGTTCAGGTGCTCAGTCGTGTCCAACTCTCTGCGACCCCATGGACTGCAGCACGTTAGGCCTCCCTGTCCATCACCAACTCCTGGAGTTTACTTAAACTCATGTCCATCGAGTCAGTGATGCCATCCAACCATCTCATCCTCTGTCATCTCCTTCTCCTTCCGCCCTCAATCTTTCTTAGCATCAGGGTCTTTTCAAATGAATCAGCTCTTTGCATCAGGTGGCCAAAGTATTGGACTATAAAGAAAGCTGAGTGCCAAAGAATGGATGCTTTTGAACTGTGGTGTTGGAGAAGACCCTTGAGAGTCCCTTGGACTGCAAAGAGATCCAACCAGTCCATCCTAAAGGAAATCAGTCCTGGGTGTTCATTGAAAGGACTGATGTTGAAGCTGAAACGCCAATAGTTTGGTCACCTGATGCAAAGAGCTGACTCATTGGAAAAGACCCTGATGCTGGGAAAGATTGAGGGTAGAAGGAGAAGGGGATGACAGAGGATGAGATGGTTGGATGGCATCATCGACTCGATGGACATGGGTTTGGGTGGACTCCAGGAGTTGGTGATGGACAGGGAGGCCTGGCATGCTGCGGTTCATGGGGTCGCAAAGAGTTGGACACGACTGAGCGACTGAACTGAACTGACCTGAACTGTACGTGGCGGGGGCAAGGGGGCTGCCCTGGGTCTTTGTTGCTTCACATGGGATTTCTCTAGCTGTGGCAAGCAGTGGATACTCTCCAGTCGTCGAGCGTGGCTTCTCATTGCGGTGGCTTCTCTGGTCGTGGAACACGAGTTCTAGGCACATGGTCTTTGTTAGTCATTTGCTCCATGGCGAGTGGGATGGTCCTGGATCAGGGATCAAAGCCATGTCCTTGCACTGGCATGCAGATTCTTTAGGACTTGACCACCAGGGAAGTCCCTCACTCACTGAGGTCAAGCTTCCTCTCAATATTTGGGCACTTAATTTAATCAGACAGTGTGGTCTCCAGAGCCCAGAGCTTCAGCGTCAACACTGTAGAACATGCTATCATATTGCTGAGATTAATACACACTGCATAGCTTCTATCACACAACCTCCACCACCTGTGCGGTTGTAAGGCCAATGGCCTGACGAAATAGAAAAGGGATATAAAAGCCTTGATGGTTGATACCGTTTTACCTAAAGTCTGGATTGATATCCACTGCTCAAGCAAGAAATGTTAATGGTTATCCACGGGGCTCCAAAGCAGGATTCTCTAATAGGGAAGAACAAATCTGACTCTACATTTATATCTGTTCCTTTTCCTTTAGTATCTGTGCTCTGCGTCTTAGGCTGAGTCAAGCTTGCCCTGTGCCTTTTGTCAAAGAATGTTGCCTACAGCCTGAAATATACCTGATAGCCTTCTCTCATGCCTGACCTTTAAAGTTGTAACTTAAAAAAAAAAAAAAAGTTGTAACTTTAAAGCTGTAACTTTCCATCCATATGGAGATATAAAGTTGCAGAACAGAGAACAACGTTTGTCCTGTCTGAGGTTTACAGGAAAAAAAAGACACCTGACCTAGGTGGACAGCTGCAAGAACCAAGGATTCCTGCACCAAGAAGGTGGCAGCCACCATCTACACCCATCCCGCCCCTTGCCTTTAAAAGTGCCTTTCTGAGACCTTTCAGGGAATTGAGCATCCAAGTCTTTTAGGGGACAGTCACCCATCTCCTTGCATGGCCCTGCAATAAAGCTTTCTCTGATCCCAACGCCAAAGTTGCTTCACTGTGCCTTGGGCAAACAAAGGTGCATTCAGTAACCTTGACAACCATATACCCTAAGATCGCCGGCCACGTTGCTAATAGTAATCACTCAACACCTCCAAAGAGTTGATAAAGAGACAAAAGCAGCATCTTTTCTTTAACTTGGCCTTACAGATTGAATGGGACATCACAAGCAAACATCTTTATGTCACGATTGGATGAAATCTCTTTCATCCAATGGAGCCATCATTATAAAGGTTACTCTTACTATTATGTGATGACAAAGTCCCCAAGACGGTAGATATTCTTATTTAGATTTCACTATGTGGCATAATGTTCAAGAAGGTAGAAAACATCAGAAATAAAAAGAAAAAAAAAACAACACAACCCTTTGTCCTAAATAATTTAAGCATAAAAGCCAGCAAGAAATCTTCCTAAAGAGATTAGTTTAATTGGGCTGTTGTAGAATATACACTTTAATGTTGTAATGTATTGATTAAGAATATATGTAAAGTATTTAAACTAACAAATCTTAATAAGCTTTCATATCAAGAATGCTGCAATAGTTATCGATGAATGGAAGGATTTTGGCCTTTTGTATCGTTTCTGTTTTAAAGAAAGAAAAGTGAAGTTGCTCAGTCCTGTCTGATTCTTTGTGATCCCATGGATTGTAGCCTACCAGGCTCCTCCATCCATGGGATTTTCCAGGTAAGAATACTTTGAGTGTCTTGCCACTTCCTTCTCAAGGAGATCTTCCCAACCCAGGGACTGAACTCGGGTATCCCGCATTGTAGGCAGACACTTTATGTCTGAGCCACAGGGGAAGTCAATATTGGAGTGGGTAGCCTTTCCCTTCTCCAGGGGATCTTCCCCACCCAGGGATCGAACCCAGATCTCCCTCATCACAGGCTGATTCTTTACCAGCTGAGCCATCAGGGAAGCCCAAGAATACTGGAGTTTGTAGCTTTTCCCTTCTCCAGCACATCTTCCCGACCCAGGAATCAAACTGGGGTCTCCTGCAGTGCAGGCAGATTCTTTACCAGCTGAGCTATGAAGGAAGCCCTCTGTTTTAACCTTTTAGCGATTCATTGGAATATTTCTCTATAAAAAATAAACCAGACATATATTTCGGAAATTCTAGCTTTTTAATTACTGTGTAATTCATAGTAAATCATGGTAATAAGAGTATGTTTTTTTCATTCTGATCTACATAACCAAACATCTCTAACAATGAGACAGGCCGGGACCTGGGACTCTTTGGGGGCAATGCTTACACCTGGATAACGATCTCCTGGAGCAACAGATACAAAGAAACCATGAGGGATTGATAATAAGTGCCCACATACACAGCTGGGGCAAATTATGAACAAGAAACAGCAAGACCAAAACCACAACTGCAACTTCTGAGGAGCTGGGAGCAAAAGCACAGCCCCTGGGCATGATTTCTGCACACACACCACCAAGGAGATGGGAAGACCACTTAAGACACCCCTGGAACACAACCCACTGGACCCGCTCCCAGTCTCAACCCATAGAAGGAGCCAGCTCACCCCAGCTCCCAGAGAACAAGCAAGGAACCTGTTCACTGGTTCTTGTGCCTCCTGCTGCAACGTTCAAGAGATGCAGTTTTTCATCCCTGGGTCAGGATGATCTGCTGGAAGAGAAAATGGCAATCCACCCCAGTATATTCTTCCTCGGAGAATCCTACGGACAGAGGAACCTGGCAGGTTACAGTCCATGGAGTCGCAAAGAGCTGGACATGATGGGGCACACATACAATCTGCAACATAAGCCCCAACTAAGAGTCGGCTGAACACCTTGCCTGGTGTCTAATCCATTTCTGTTGATGAAACAGTTCCAGGACCCGGATCAGTTATCAATAACATCTGTCTGATTAAGGCCAGTAAACAACGAGGTCAGAAAAACTTCTACTTTCTGCTCTTTTCCCCTCCTTAGGTCAGATGGACAAGTCTCAGACCAAAAGTCAATTCCACTTGGGAACAGCTTTGGTAACTACCAGTATCTGTTCTTCACGCCCCTTCTCGGATATTCTACAAGTTGACGTGACGGATGGGACATAATGGAATGTGTCTGAAGAGCTATCCTTCACTACTTGGCAGGCCCTGGGCATTTAGTGAATACCAAGTGCACAATCAGATTCTATTTAGGGGCGTCTCAGAGGAGGTTTGATGGTGGGAAATTGCCTGCCACAGCCAGCCAGGATGTTACCTATGAAATAACTTCCACGTGAATCGCCTTACCATTTACGGGCCAGAAAATGTTCTAAATCTGGCTTCTTAACCCCAGCAGGATTTTGGATGCAAAGAGGAAGCAGCAGGAGCCTTTTCCCATGCAAATGTTACTCTGTGAACTGTATTTATTGCTGCTGAAATAGGTTGAAATAGTCACTAAGTCTTGTCTGACTCTTACAACCCCATGGGATTCTCAAGGCAGGAAGACTGGGGTCGGTTGTCATTTCCTTCTCCAGGGGATCTTCCTGACCCAGGGACTGAACCTGGGTCTCCAGCACTACAGTCAAATTCCTCACTGACTGAGCTAGCATGGAGCTGTAAAAACCATATCAAACGGAAAGAAAAGAAAACAGAGCGTATGGTTAACACAGAACCAGGGGAAATACATGGGGTTCACTTAATGTACTTCACTTAACATCATTGGGACTCCCCTGGTTGTCCAGCGGCTAAGATTTCCCCTTCCAATGCAGGGAGCATGGGTTCTATCCCAGTTCTGGGAGTTAAGAACCCTGCCTCCCTGCCAAAAAAAAAAAAGCAACCCATAAAACAGAAGCTATATTGTAACAAATCCAATAAAGACTTTAAAAATGGCCCACATCAAAAAAAAAAAAAAAATTGGAAAAAAGAAAAATGGTACAATTTACCATTTGCAGAAACATGGATGGATCGAGAGATGATACTACTGAGTGAAATAAAAGACAAATAACATACAATAATCACTTACTTGTGAACTCTAGACTATGACACCAGTGAATCCGTCTACTAAACAGACTCACAGATGTAGTAAACAAACTTCAGTTGAGTTCAGTCGCTCAGTCGTGTCCAACTCTTTGCGACCCCATGAATCACAGCATGCCAGGCCTCCCTGTCCATCACCAACTCCCGGAGTTCACTCAAACTCATGCCCATATATATACACATACAGACACATTTATATGGATACAAAACTCAATCACTGCCGTACACTTGAAACTAACAGGACATCGGGAATCAACTACCCATCAATACAAACAATAAATCAATTTTTTAAAAGAGATGGAATAATTTAAAAATGCTCTCCATTACGCCTAGAAGGGGCTGGGCTATATTTATGATAAAACAGTCCCAAATGTCTTACAGCAAAACTGCTGATTTGTGAATCATGGTCACAGTTCTGAGAAGGTTTTTACCTGCAGGCTGAGGGCTCTGAGGAAAGAAACATGGGCCAGGTTTAGAAGTGAGAACAATGCTCAGGGGGAAAAAAAGCATTTCAGTAAAAAAAGATTCATTTGGGGTTAAAAAAAAAAACAAACCATTTCAGAACCAACTCGAATGAGCTTATTTCAGACAAGCTAGTGCTTGCATGTTGCGCTTGCCACCAAATCATGCCACAGTTGGGGTTACAGATTCAGTTCAGGATGAACCAAAAACCTGTGAAAGAAATCAAGGACAAATCCAGGATCCAATACGTTGTTCTTGCCGTGGTTCAGTGACTAAAAGTCGTGTCCGACTCTTTGCGACCCCATGGACGTCAGCACGCCAGGCTTCCCTGTCCTTCACCATCTCTGAGAGCTTGCTCAAACTCATGTCCATCGAGTCGGTGATGCCATCCAACAATCTCATCCTCTGTGGTCCCCTTCTCTTCATTTTCTTATAGCAGCAGCTCTCAGATTTTTTTTTTTAACCTTAGTTTTAATCAAAGGCAAATTTCTCACCTACCACGGCCACTTGTTTCCAAAGGATGCAGAACATTAAAAAAAAAAAATTAAAAAATTGGCTACAAACTTGTAAGAGACTAATAGGAGCTGACTGTTTCTTTGTGGCAGTGTGGGGACAGAAAAGAGAAGGAAGATTTCCAGTGGTTAGAAAAGCAACAAGAAATATGAAAAAAAATATTTAAACATTAAATCTGAATGCCCAAAAACAATTTTACTAATGAAAATCATCTTTTCACTAAGACTCCCAAATTTCATTACAACCCAAGCAAAAGTAAATAACATCTTGGCATTTGGCTCAAAGCCTGAATAATTTGGGTACTGTGAAGAAGATATTAAGGAATCTTAGAAAACCACACCAAAGAGGGATCTCAAAAGACTTAATCATTGCGAAGACAAATTTCTTTCCCAAGTGATTTATATTTGAACCTTCTGCTATTTTTTCTCCTCGCTTCAGCCTGGGGCTTAAGTATGCCTTTGTGATTAGAAATGATACGGCATTAATAAATAGTGAACAAATATAATTTCCCTTCTCTTTGTGAAAAGTCATCATTTTAACAGCTTACAATACAAACAGAAATGAATGACCACCGAATACTGAAAAGATGAGTTGAAACACGCTCCTTTAAAGAACATTCCTTATTTTTAAAATTGTCACTAAGGGTGACAATGCAGTTTTTTGCATCAGAAACAGCAACAATTATTCCACTGGTGGTGAGTGCTCAATCGCTAAGTCACATCTGACACTTTGCGGCCCCACAGTCTGTATCCCTCTAGGCTCCTCTGTCCATGGGATTCTCCACGGACAAGAATACTGGAGTGGGTTGCCATTTCCTCCTCCAGTGGATCTTTCTGAACCAGGGATCAAACCTGGATCTCTTGAATCTCCTACATAGGCAGGTGGATTTTTCACCACTGCACCACCTGGGAAGCCCACTCCATTGGTATATACTGATAAATATTTAAAATCACCACTTTAGCAAGTCTAAAGGTCATTTATATGTGCAATTTAAGTTGACAATGAGTTGCTATTGTTCTTTCTGAAGGAAATAAGTGAGAGGTGCTCAGTGTCAAATTTAAATCATAAGTGGTTTTTTTTCCCATCAGACTGAATGGTTTACATTTAAATGGACTCCAGCAATGAAATAAATTAAACCATACTTGCTAACAAAACAGTGGAGGCAATGGCAAAATGAAACATGTAGGTATGAGCCATAGAACCTTGTAACTTGTGTGCGAATAACATAAGTTATATGCATTGCATGTTGTGCGTATCTTTAACACATAATTGATGAATGCAATATGTATAACATGCAATGCATGTAACAGATATTAATACACATAACATTCTGTGACTTTTCCATTTTGAGGAAGGGTCTTAAAATGAGGTCTTTAAACCTGGTCAAAAGCATATAAATTCAAAGAGCAACTCTAGTTCGCTCTGAATTCAAGTTGAGACACTGGAGTTGTAAAAAGTCAAGTTGAGCCCCATTATAAAATGCGGTGTGGGCCGACATGTTCCTTTGCTGGCTATTTGGTTTGTTGACGTGTTCCTCTTGAGAACTGTCTTTGAATTGAGCTGCTTTTACGCAGTTTTAAAGAGGGGCGCTCAGTGAGGCATACGCCAGCTGAAATGTTTTTATTTTTCTTGTACTGAGGTGGAAATAACGTAACAGAGACAAATATCAAGCTTCCTTGTTATACACTTAAAAGGATCATGATGTTAGCTGTCAATTACATCTATATAAAACTGGAAAATGACTCTCTCAGTGTTGAGTCTCTCCAAGTTAATAAAGGAATATTAATGGATTCGGCGAGCAGTGACAGGAACTATTAGCAAGGTAGCCTCACTTATCCGCCTATGTTGAAGCCACTCATCTGGCCAATCTGGGGAAAAGGAGAATATAATTGTTGGCCAAAAGGAAAGGAAGTTATTTCCACTCAAATGACTCTGCCAACAACTACCACCCACAATTCAGTGGGGATTAGGCGTGTTTGTTCCCCATCTTGTCCTGTTATCATCCATCCTTTAAGTCGGGTCTCACTAGCCTGCAGGTACCAACAATAGTGAGGACCACTCCTACATCTGAGACTCAGTAGGCAAAGGGCCCCAAATTCTTGAACAACACCTGGCGAAGGGTATGTGCAAGACACAGTAATTAGTCACTTGCATCTAAAACCAGAAAAGAGTGTTCAAAGATCTCTTCAAAGTAACAGGGAAGCAAAGTGAAAAGCCACCACGCAAACACCAGCCTCCCACAAACCAAAGATGTTTGAAGGGTAATGGGTAAAGCCACTGAGTTTGAAAAGTTTAACAGTGAGGCTTTCAGAAGGCCACTCCTTTTTTGAAAAGTCTCAGTTCAGCTCAGTCACTCAGTCGTGTCTGACTCTTTGCGACCCCATGAATCGCAGCATGCCAGGCCTCCCTGTCCATCACCAACTCCTGGAGTTTACACAAACTCATATCCATGGAGTCAGTGATTCCATCCAACCATCTCATCCCCTGTCATCCGCTTCTCCTCCCGCCTTCACCCTTTCCCAGCATCAGAGTCTTTCCCAATGAGTCAGCTCTTTGCATGAGGTGGCCAAAGTATTGGAGTTTCAGCTTCAGCATCAGTCCTTCCAATGAACACCCAGGACTGATGTCCTTTAGGATGGACTGGGTGGATCTCCTTGCTGTCCAAGGGACTCTCAGGAGTCTTCTCCAACACCACAGTTCAAAAACATCAGTTCTTTGGCACTCAGCTTTCTTGACAAGTCTGGCAGTCACCTGAAAACCTGAGATGTATTTAAAATCCCTTCTCAACACATTATTGACCAGAGATGTATTAATACATCTTTTGTTACCCAAATGTTATTGCTTGGAGACTTACCAATACGTTTTTAGAGACAGATACATTAACGTCATTGTGTGAAGTTGTTAGAGCTTAAAATTGATCAAGTGTTCCTTATACAACATATGATCCCTGTTATCATTCACATTTCGCTCCACTAGGCATCTGCTCCTAACTTGTGTATATTATAAACATGAAATGTATAAGGTAATTTAAACTTAAAATAATATAAATTTAATTATGTAAAAAATAAAAGTGACACATTGTCAAATGCTGAGTGCAGAAGAACTTTTCAGTGAACCTTACGCAGGAGCTGTCTCTGATTATCCCAGCGACATGGATCCTCGTGTCTCAGAAGATGCCATTTCTTTCAAAATACAGGTCTGATTGGGAGGATGTGAATATTACATCAATGAAAAGACAAAAGAAAACCTCAGTGACTGGCACAGAAAGTGCAAATGAAAATCATGGTACTTGAGACAGCTCTCTTGCTTCTGCACAAGAGGGGATTAAATGCAACATTTCATAAAGATTAGAAAACTTTGCAGGTGTGTTACCTGTGCCTGCTGAATGTCATAACCCCCAAACTGTTGGTGAAATAACAGATTTCATTTTTGGCCAGCCCCCTCTCCTCAACCCCCCCCCCCCACAAAAAAAAATCACTGCTCATAAGAATTATTTTCTGAGAAAATTTCCCAGTCAATAATGAGTTAAAGACCCACATAATCTTTTTTTGGCTATTCTACTATAATATCTTTATTAAGTTAATGATTTCAATTGGAAGATAATGACTTTACCCAGACAGCACATTAGAAAGCAGAGACACTACTTTGCCATCAAAGGTCCATCTAGTCAAAGCTATGGTTTTTCCAGTGGTCCTGTATGGATGTGAGAGTTGGACTATAAAGAAGGCTGAGCACCGAAGAATTGATGCTTTTGAACTGTGGTGTTGGAGAAGACTCTTGAGAGTCCCTTGGACTGCAAGGAGATCCAAACAGTCCATGCTATAGGAGGTCAGTCCTGAGTGTTCATTGGAAGGACTGATGTTGAAGCTGAAACTCCAATACTTTGGCCACCTGATGGGAAGAACTGACTCATTGGAAAAGACCCTGATGCTGGAAAAGATTGAAGGCAGGAGGAGAAGGGGACGACAGAGGATGAGATGCTTGGATGGCATCACTGACTCAATGGTCATGAGTTTGAGCAAGCTCCGGGAGGAGTTAGTGATGGACAGGGAAGCCTGGTGTGCTGCAGTCCATGGGGTCACAAAGAGTCGGACACCACTGAGTGACTTTCACTTTTTCATCCACCTCCTTGGAACTGACTCAAATTCCATTGTGTGTATGTACCACAGTTTCCTTATCCATTCATCAGCCATTGGAGACCTAGTTTGCTGACATTTCTCATATGATAATTTTCAGTAGACTCAAGTTAAAACATGGCATATGCCTTCTTTGAAATCCCCAGAGGGGGGATTAAGAAGCATTTGTAATTGGATTGGTGGAAGGAAAATAAAAAAGTGACAGTTTTTGCTTTATATATATACAGCTTTGTAGTTTAAGACTTCCCTAGTGGCTTAGGCAGTAAAGCGTCTGCCTACAATGTGGGAGACCAGGGTTCAATCCCTGGGTCAGGAAGATCTCCTGGAGAAGGAAATGGTAACCCACTCCAGTACTCTTCCTTGGAAAATCCCATAGACGGAGGAACCTGGTAGGTTACAGTCCATGGGGTCGCAAAGAGTCGGAAATTACTGAGCAACTTCACTTTTCTTTCTTGTAATTTAAGAAGAAAATGAGAGAGACAGCCCTATGCATTGCTGGAACAAAGGCATGCATTCTGTAGCCCATGAGGAAAAATGCTTTTCCTTCTTTCAAAGCTAGCAGTAAGTTTCAAAGGTTGAAAATGATCATGATTGGTTAAAATATCCATGCAACAACTTGAAGAGGAAAAAAAGAAAAAAGCTCTCTTAGAGACTTGTACTGTTTTGTTTTTATAACTATCAAAATCTGATGACAATATAAAGACATGCAGATTGAAAACATTGTTTAAAACCTTTGGTTTTCATTCAAGCCCAAATCCATGCCTCAGACAAAACTGTCTCCATTCAAGCCAGCCGACATGGAATGAAAATAAATTCTGCATGGATGACACTGCCATCCGTACGTGTTTCAAGGAAAACGAAACCTCCGGTATTCGCGAAAAAGCAACAGCTGCTGAGTGTGAGGAGTGGAAATAAACACAATTTCCATAAAATTAGGCATTCATGGATTTTGACAACCAGGAGTTCACTCATTCTGCAACTGAAAACAAATGTTGGAGTAAATATACTCACTCCCTCATGCAGGAGCTTTCACTGTGCATTATGAAGTCCAGAACACTGCCAGGAGAAATCATCTGAAAGGTGTTTATGGTCTAGTAAATAAGCAGAATTAAAAAGCAGAGACACCTCTCTGCAGACAAAGGTCCATCTAGTCAAAGCTATGGTTCTAAGCCTAAAGGAAACTGATCCTGAATATTCATCGGAAGGACTGATGGCTGAAGCTCCAATAACTTTGGCCACCTGATGTGAAGAGCAGACTCACTGGAGAAGACCCTGATGCTGGGAAAGATTGAGGGAAGGAGGAGAAGGGGACGACAGAGGATGAGATGGTTGGATGGCATCACTGACTCAAAGGACATGAGTCTGGGTGGACTCCGGGAGTTGGTGATGGACAGGAAAAGCTGGCATGCTGCAGTCCATGGGGTTGCAAAGAGTCAGACATGACGGAGCGACTGAATAACAGCAAATGGTTACTCCAGTTGTCACATACGGTTGTGAGAGTTGGACCATAATGAAGGCTGACCCCTGAAGAATTGATGATTTCGAATTGTGCTGCTGGAGAAGACTCTTGAGAGTCACCTAGACAGTAAAGAGATCAAACCAGTCAATCCTAAAGAAAATCAACCCTGAATATTCATTACAAGGACTGAGGCCGAAGCTCCAATATCTGACCACCTGATGTGAAGGGCTGACTCACTGCAGGAGACTCTGACGCTGGGAAAGACTGAGGGCCGGAAGAGAAGCGGGCACCAGAGGATGAGATGGTTGGATGGCATCACGGACTCAATGGACACGAGTTTGAGCAAATTCCGGGCGATAGTGAAAGGCAAGGAAGCCTGGCGTGCTGCAGTCCATGAAGTCGCAAGGAGTCAGACAGGACTCAGAAACTAAACCACAGCAAGCACTCAGAAGGGAAGTACAATATGAGCTATGACCCACCCACTCCCCCAAGCCCATAAGGAAGATTGGGTCCATCCTTCATGTGAAGAAGCAAAGCCACAGGCAACTGAGTGTGGCTTTTTCTCAATAAAGCAACAATGCCATTGTGCCCCCTCGTTCTCAGAGAACGGAGAGACAGCAAAAGCGTGCGGTTCTCCACTGGGTCCTTGCTTCCCACGCCCTCCCCGGCAGCGGACTCTTGGCAAATGCGTGGGCACTTGCGTGGTTGTCTTGACTGTGGGCTGGGAGAGGTCACTGGACGCCAGAGGGCAAAGGTCAGGGATGCTGTTGAGACCCCACAGTGCACAACAGAGACCCCCCCACCACAAAGCAGGAAACATCCATTCCAAATGTCAGTAGTGCAGAGGTCCAGAAACCATGAAATCTGTAATACACTCTGACGTATGTGTGTTCGTTGCTCAGTCATATCTGACTCTTTGTGACTCCACGGACTGTAGCCCGCCAGGCTTCTCTGGCCATGGGACTCTCCAGACAAGGATACTGGAGCAGGTTGCCATTTCCTGCTCCAGGGGGAATCTTACAACCCAGGGATCCTCCCTGTGTCTCTGACGTCTCCTGCATTGGCAGGTGGGTTCTCTACCGCTAGCCACCTGGGAAGCCCAATAATACACTGGGAATTAGATGTCATTTCCTTTTCCAGAATGGAAAGTCAAACAAATTAAAAAAATAATAATAATAATAGTAAAAGGCCTCAAAAAATACTATCAAGCCCAGAAGCATGTAAAATGGACTATCCACCATGACCAAGTGGGGATTTACTGCAGGTTATGATGTCAGTTCGGAAGCCCAAAATTGATTAATGTAATACATCAAGAACAAAAACCACATGGTAATACTCCAAAGGAAAACAAAAATTAACTCAAAAGGGATCTGGTCTAAAACAATGTCTAAAACTGCAGAGCTCTGAACACATAATTGATTAAGGGATTTTTGCAGAAACTAAGGTCTGTGGCCACCAAATTTTTATGTAAGGTGAATATTGAAACATCTCCGTTCAATAACATGTGGGTCATAAAAGGTATATTAACACATCTCTTGTCAATAAGTTGTTTAAAAAATAGGAATAAAGAGGTGTGATCCTGGGTTATGGAAAGATTTCTTAAAGGAAAAAAAAAAGAGCAAAGGGCAAAGGCAGGAAGAGGTAAAAGAAATAAATTCAACTTCTTCAAAGATGAAAATCATTTGCGTTTTTCAAAGGGCACCATCAAAATGTGGGAAGAAAATAAAGTGAGAGTAAATACTTGCAAGTCCTATGACGGCCAAGGAACATGCATCCAGAACATGTCATCTAAAAAACAAACATTAAAAACCCTCTGCATAAATCAATACTTAAAACATTGCTACTTCTGTTTGGCCGCAAGGTCGTCTTCCGACTCAGAGCGACCCAACGGATTGAAGCCCGCCAGGCTTCTCAGTCCACAGGATTTCCCCAGCAAGAATACTGAAATGGGTTGCCATTTTCTTCTCTAACTAAAAAGGTCAATAACTCAACAAAGCATGGGTAAATGGAGGATGTACAAATGGCCAAAATTTCAATATTCACACAAGAAGATACTCAACCATATTAGCCATCAAGGGATGCACATAAAAAATGGCAAAGTATTATATCCACCAGGATGCCTATAGTCCAAAAGACAGACAAGACCTACTCTTGGCAAGGAAGTAGAGAAATTGGAAACTTAATATTGGACGGAATATAAATTAGTGCAGACACTTTAGAGAATAAATTGGAAGTTAGTCAGATGATTAAAAACATAACACCCTATCATAGTACCCAGTAGGTATCCAAGAGAAGTGAATATGTATATCCATGTGAAAATTTGTACGTAAATGTTTAGAGTGCGATTATTCATCACATCCAAAAAGTGGGGAAAAAAATAGAAATCAAAAGATGAATCGATAAATAAAACATTATATCCATGCAGTAGAATAATATTTATCCGTAAAAAGGTAACAAAGTACTGAGGTATGCTACAATGAGGACAGGATCTTGAAAACATTATGTTCAGTGAAAGGCAGACACAAAATAGCACATTGCATTGAGTCGATTGAAACATTTGTTCCAGGTTTTACCATAACATCTTACGGGAAAACCCAAATGAATGTTTTCGCCTACCCAATATACGAATCCATTGACATAAAATGGTCAGAAAAGACAAATCCACAGTGAGAGATAATAGATTGATGATTAATTAAGCTTTGGGAAGTTGGAAAGAATAAATATTGGGTTTCTCCTTGGATGGATGAAAATATTCAACAGTTAGAGGGCGTTGATGGTGCTGCTTCTCAAAGACATGGCTTTGTACCTTTAAATGAGCACCCTGTTTATAGACTGTTTTAAATAAAGGATATAGACACTGCAATGTAGGGGACGAGGCAATCCAGTGGCTCATTTACAAGAAGGTAAAGATGAGGATGAGGGAAAGGCCATTAAAAGAGTTCAGAGTATCCAAAAAAAAATGACCCTCGAGAGAACTAAGTCCATGAACTATTGCTACAATGGACAGAGAAGGCTAATTGGCATAAGAGGGGAAGAAACCCATAAATATAACCGAAATAAATATAAGCAAAACATGAATATAAGCAAAACCCATAAATATAACTGAAATAAATATAAGCAAAACATGAATATAAGCAAAACAAAAGGAGATGCAGAAACAGATGAGGCCATTTGTACAAGATTCTGTTTTTCTGGAAAGATGTGAAAGGCCTGGTTTTATCAAAGAAGTATCCATGATGTAGAAAAAGATGGGTGATATATCTAGATGATATTATAAGTTTAGGTTATATAGAAGGGAGAGGAGGACGACAGGGTAAAAGATAACTTAGAGGCTCAAAGATGGAGTGAAATAGGAATCTTTCTGGGGTGTCCTCCATGTGTTTTGAAAAGCATAGAATTGAGTTAAGAAACATACATGTGTTCGTATATCTATTAAATACATACATATTTATCTCTGGATTTTATATCTCTCTATACACAGATATACAACCATCTCTCTACATCTGTCTATGTACTATATATATAACTATTGCTATCTATATATAACCTATATCTTTAGTTTTATCTCTTCCTATATCTGTGTCTGTTTATCTACCTAGCTACCTGTCTATCTACCTGTCCACCATCTATCTAGCTACCATCTATCTTTTCCATGTTTTCCATCTCTATCTATGTGTCTTAACTATCTATGTGTCTATCTACCCAACTACCTGTCTATCTACCTATCAGCTATCTATCTACTATCTATCTTTTCTATTTTATCAACAATCTATCTGCCAGATGGCTAAGAAAAAAGTCACAACTGAGTCATCTAAACCATTGCTGGGATATCACAATGGCCGCTCTGAGTGACGGAAAACATTTCTCAATGCAAACTGGAAATGTTTCCTTATTCCAAAGTCACTTCCGCAACTCCCGTACAAATCTTAGTTGTCTTCGGTAGAGTGAGTGGTGTCTCGCTGTGAAGTCATCTCATACCTCTGTCAATACTGAGGGCTTCCCTGGGGGCTCAGTTGGTAAAGAGTCTGCCTGCAATGCAGGAGACCCGGGTTCGATCCCTGGATCAGGAAGATCCCCTGGAGAAGGGAATGGCAACCCACTCCAGTATTCTTGCCTGGAAAATCCCATGGACAGAGGAGCCTGACAGGCTATAGTCCACGGGGTCGCAGAGAGTCGGACACAACTGAACAACTAACTTTCACTTCACCTTTAGAATTGGTGCTGTCTCTTAATGAGGTTATCTCATACCTCTGTCTGTACTGAAACGTGTATCTTTATAACAATGCATGTATATCCTACCTACCTCTTTATGACAGACCCACTGCACAAGACCTAGATTTTTTTCTCCATAGTATCAGAACCTAGAATAAAGGCCATTGTACTGAATGCAACAAAAATCAATGCCTGTGACCCCAATTAATGGCATTAAAGAGTCTTCGAAATGATTTATTTGCACAAAGACCTCAGGTCATCCGTGACCAATGGCTGTTACGTCAAAGGGATGCATTTAACATTCCAAAATGCTTTTGAGCTTTTATGCTGAGAATCACACCCTTCTTTCAAACAACTGTTATTATTATTATTTTTTAATCAAAGGAAAAACTGCCCAACTCATCAGAGGGGACTTATCCAATCCATATGTAACTATGGAATCTTATTTTAAAAAGATAATTTACATTTTAGCTCCCTGTATTAAACAGTAAGACCTTGCTGTTTACCTATTCTATATGCAATAGTTTGAATCTGTTAATCCCAAATTTCTAAACCTTCTGCCCCCTGACCCCTCCTAGGCAACCACAAGTGTGTTCTCAACAGCTGTGAATATATTTCTGTCTGGTAGGTAAAGTCGTTTGTGTTGTAGAGTCCACTTAGAAGTGAATTCATATGGTGTTTGTCTTTCTCTTTCTGACTTACTTCAATTCACGTTATGATCTCTCAGTTCATCAACGTTACTGCAAATGGCACTGCTTCGTGCTTTCTTCTGGCCGTCAATTATTCTATCATATTGTATACATGTATCACATCTTCTTTATTGATTCATCTGTATCCGTTCATCAGACAACAGTTACGTTGTCTGCATGTCTTAGCTATTGTTAACAGTCCTATGGACATAAGGGGTCCTTGTATCTTTTTAAATGACAGTTTTGTTTGTGTATATACTCAGGAATGGGATTGCTGGATCACCTGGCAACTCTATTTTTGTTTTTTTGAGGCATCTCCATGTCATTTTCCATCGTGGCTTTGCCAATTTACATTCCCACAAATGGTGCAGGAGGTTTCCATTTCCTCCGAACCCCCTGTAGCGTTTGCTATTTGTAAACTTTTTAATGATGGCCATTCTGACTGGTGTGAAGTGGTACCTCGTTGTAGTTTTGATTTGCATGTCTCTGATGACTGGCAATTTGGAGTATCTCTTCAAGCCACACTGTTTCATGTTAATTTTCTATGTGAGTACATGTCTGTATACACTTTGAAGGCACAGCCTTTGATTTTTCTATAATGCTGTGTAAAAAAAAAAAACAACAACAACCAATAAATATGGATTGAAATTTTTTAAAAAATATAACTTACATTTTAAAATGCACAGTGTATCTGCCATTTCTGGGTTACATTTTAACCCTTAAAATAATCTCTTTGATGACGTCCCTGGAGGTCCAGAGGTTAAGACTTCACTTTTCACTGCCTGGGATGAGAGTTCAATCCCCTGGTCAGAAAGCTAAGATCCCACTAAGCTAAGATGCCTCGGGGCCAAATAAGCAAAATATAAAACAGAAGCAATAAGGTAACAGAAGTCAATAAAGACTTTAAAAATGGTACACATCCAAAACTAGAAAAAGGTATTCTCTCTGATCCTGGTGTCCTCAAGGATTTATTTTCATAAAGGCCATGATCGAAAGTCCAATGTGTGAGGGGGAAAAGGAGAAAGAAAAATGGCCCACAGGCCAGAATGTGTACAGTCTTGGAGTGTTTCAGCCTCAAGAGTCCTTCAAGGTCACACTCCAATTGCCTTTTAGAGATTTTTCAACGATCTGCTTAGGACTAAGGACTAATTCTTTAAATACATCTGAGAGAGGAAGAAAAGATACGCAGGAAGAAAGCAGGTATTTCTCTTACAGGTGTTGCTTAAAAATCATTTCTCCGATGGAATCATTGCCCGAAACTGAATTTCCGGCTCACCCCAATCAAGCTAATGTTGGAGGCTCTCAAATTCAATGCTACTCCTGGGACCTCACCAGTTTTTTTCTCACACTACACCATCTTCTACCCCAACTCAAATACCAACCACATCTTTCTTTTCTTCCCTTCTTTTTTTTTTAAATCATGACTCAAAACATTATTTTTTTAAATTTTTTTGGCTGTGCAGCATACAGAATCTTCGTTCCTCAATGAGGAAACTAAATTGGTGAACCCCTGCTCCATCTGGGAGCAGAGTCTTAAACACTGGACCACTAGCAAAGTCTCACACGTTTCCTTTCATTTAGAATGATGTTTGTGTGTGTTTATCCCCATGAGGACAGAAACCACACTTTAATGAATGAAAATCGATCAGTCCTTCTTCTACTGTGTGCAAACCAAAAGGAAGAAAGTGCACACGTCAGAGAAACTGGTTTCTTTCTTTTAGAATGAGTCATCATCGGAGACTCTGTTTGCGAGGCAAACGTCCAAGAAACATCCAAGAAAAAGAGCACTGTTTAACGGAGGCCCTGGGTGAGCAAATTAGCAAAAGTTCACGTGACACCCTAAAATCAGTTAACTGCAACGTATGGGCTTCCGTGGTGGCTCAGATGGTAAAGAATCCGCCTGCAATGTGGGAGATCTGGGTTCGATCCCGGGGTTGTGAAGATCCCCTGGAGGAGGGGATGGCAACCCACTCCAGCATTCTTGTCTGGAGAATTCCCATGGACAGAGGAGCCTGGAGGGCTGCAATTTACCGGGTTGCAAAGAGTTGGACATGACTGAGTGACTAAACACATACATGTGCTGTTTAAAGTAATTAATGAATTTATGTATTTAATTTTGGCTGAGTCGAGTCTTAGTTGCAGACTGTGGGATCTTTTGTTGAGGCGTGAGAGGCTTTAGTTGCCCCATGGCATGTAGGATCTCAGTTCCTGGACCAGGGATTGAACCTGTGTCCCCTAAATCGGAAGGTGGATTCCAAACCGCTGGACAGTCAGGGAAGTCCCAACATGTGCTTTTAGAATAGTCTTCTACCAAGCATGGCTGAACGCTGTGATTTCCAAAAGAGACTATGCATGCAAAAGTAACAAGGCAGCTTCTTTGAAGAAATTCTGAATCATTCATCAAGAGTTGGAGGAAATTCTCCATGATAACATAATCAATAATTTTGTGCATTTGAGATTGAACAAAAAAGTTTTTTCTACTGTAGCTTCTCATCACCCCTCAAATTCATTGCCAACCCCTCACTGCCTTTATCTGCTGCAGAGTTTTACTTTTCTCTGTGACATCACGGACTTGATGGACATGAGTTTGAGCAAGCTCCGGGAGCTGGTGATGGACAGGGAGGCCTGGCGTGGTGCAGTCCATGGGGTCACAAAGAGTCAGACACGCCTGAGTGACTGAACTGAAGCAACATCTATCTCATGACAGGTTCTTTATCCCACCCTAGAGGTTTCCCTATCTACCCTCCTCACGTGCTTCTAAAAATCCCAGAAACAGAGCATTCACCCTCAACCTAACCTCCTCCTTATGTGCGGGACAAATCAATGAATGCAGTGGGCATTTTCAGCCACCAGGAGGCAGAAGAGGAAAACCTAAGTCAATGATCATTGACATGAAACCTGCTTTTTGTCCAAGGTCCTGGTACTTAATCAACACACCAGCAACAATGGAAAACAGACGACAGTTTCCCAGTGAGTATTAAAAGTACACAGAGCTACTGATGAAGATGATGAAAGACCTTCTGTTTGGCAGAGGGAAGGGGTAAGCATCTTGCTTTTTTTCCTGAATTGCATACCCTTTGGATCAGGGAGGGCTTGACAGACAGCGCAGTGTAAAGAACCCACCCGCCAATGGAGGAGACGAAACAGACGTGAGTTTGATCCCTGTGTTGGGAAGATCCCCTGGAGGAGGGCATGGCAACCCACTCCGGTATTCCTGCCTGGAGAATCCCTTGGACAGAGGAGCCTGGCGGGCTACCGCCCATGGGGGTCACAAAGAACGGGACACGACCAAGCGACTAACACTTCCCCTTTCTTTCCAGTATTCTTGCCTGGGAAATCCCAGGGACGGAGGAGCCTACAGCACGAGGAGTCATGATGAGTTAAAGTAAACGGGGTGACTGAGCGCTTTGACTGGATCAAGGAAGCTTGACCTTCTACCCTGGTGCAGCATGTCCATCCTATATAACTGTGTCCTCTAGACTCTGGTGGATACACCTTCCTCCACCCCCCACTCCATCTAGAAAGACATCAGTGACCCCTGGAGACACCCAGTCTGGAAGCCTCTTTGCAGACTGGCCAATCAGCCCAACACACACCCACCACGGAGGGTCTTACTCTGAGGGCTTCCATCTTTTCATCCTCGTCTGGCTTCGGGGTTGTGACTTGCTTTAGTTCAGTCGCTCAGTCGTGTCCGACTCTTTGCGACCCCACGACTGCAGCACGCCCGGCCTCCCTGTCCATCACCAACTCCCGGACCTTGCTCAAACACAGGTCCATCAAGTCGGTGATGCTATCCAACCGCCTCATCCTCTGTCACCCTCTTCTCCTCCTGCCTTTGGTCTTGCCCAGCATCGGGAGTTGTGAGTGGTCTTACATAAAGTGTCTGGACACTCCCCGTTTTCTGAAACCTGATGTACTTCACTTTTGGTTGTCTTTCCCCTCAGGGCAATACCTCATATTCCCTCTATCCATTTAGCTTCTCCCATCACTGACTCGTAAAGACTTTCTTGAGGATGAGAAGGCAAGTTTTTCAAGGTGGAAATCTAACCAGAGGGAATCTGACAGGTGAGAGAAGAGAGTGGACTTGGGAGGGAAGCATGAAGATCCCAGAAGGGAGAGATGGTGTTTTTTTTTTTTTTTTTCCTTTATAGATATGTTGATGAACTTTTGGGGCTTTCCAGGGGGCAGTGGGGGAAAAGAATTCATCTGCTAATGCAGGAGACACAAGATAATCACTGGGTAAAGAGATCACTGGGTTAGGAAGATATCCTGGAGTAGCAAGTGGCAACCTACCCCAGTATTCTTTTTTTTTTCCCCCAGTCCAGTTAGTCTTTCCTGAAAAATTCCATGGACAGAGGAGCCTGGAGGGCTACAATCCATGGAACTACAAAGATTTGGACTTGACTTAGCAACAGAGCATGCGTGGGTATGCATGCATACACACACACAAACTTTTGACCTGATGAGGAAGATGTCTTCCATGAGAAACCCAAAAGAAAATCTGCAGGAAAAGAGATAGTTGAATAAAGAACAAAGATTTATAGGGGGGAAATGGTCGAAGTACCAAACAAACAGGAGATGACGTCTTCAACTCTCTCAAGTGAAAGAGAAATGTACGTACCAGCTAAATAGGAAACTGACATTTCTCAGCAGAGAAATATCCGGCATGTTCTAATAGAAGGAAACGAGTGAGTAGCCCAGATGGAAATTGCTTGTCTGCACATGAAAAGTGAGCAGGTGTTTCTGATGTTCTGTGAATCCTTGAAAAGAGGCAGTTATATAAAACCATATGGGTGACATTTCATCGGACCATAAGATAGTTGTCAGGTGAGAAATCTGATGAGGTCATTCTTTGGGTCAACGGTCTTATTTCCATGTACGGGTCAAAGACGGTAAGAATGCAACTAAATGGGCTTCAGAGGTTAGACACTGGATGGGTGGAGCAAGCCTTAGATCTATTGCAACAAGAGCCTGGCTTTTTCCAACATCATGGCTGGAGCCCATATCACATGAGCATGCATCACGGTGAATCATCAGTAGTGATTTTAAGGAAATTGCATCAGCAATCAAGGACCTGCTTTCAGGAATATAAAAATACACTGTAAGCCCAGCAGCATTATTAACATTTCCCAAGGAGTCCTAGATTAGGTAATAAATTAGGTGCTCGGATTAGACAATAAATTAGGTGCACACTAGCTAAGAAAGGTTTGCGTGAGGCAGTTCTGATGAAAGAAAAAATTCATTGTTTGAAAACCAAGTGTGGGGATCATCTCATTTATCTCCCATTACAAGTGCCTTATCCTTGTTTTTCAAAAGAATGATAAATGGAAATTTAGGTGGTATTGGATAGATACTACATTACGTTTTTGGCTAGTTGCGGGTTTGTTTTTTTTTTTCCTCCAGTGGCTCAACAGTGATGTTAATAAGATGTCCAAGTTTATTATTAACACTGGAAATTATTCAGTGACTGGACTTAAGGGTCACTAGAATCACCAACTCAGTGGACATGACTTTGACCAAACTCTGGGAGATGGTGAAGGACAAGGAAGCCTGGTGTGCTGCAGTCCATGGGGTCGCAGAGAGTCAATCAAGCGGCTAAACAACAGCAAACAATTCCTGGGCTATGAAACCTCAGGTACACAAACCCACTGCATGGTTGTATGGTATATGCACAATAACCACCCAAGGGAGAGAGCAGAACCACCTTTCACAGAGATTCAGAAAATGTTAGCTGGCTGTGCTCAATGTCACATCACAGACAACCAACGCAGACAAAGTCCCACTTCATTTTTATCCCGTGCCACTATGCTGCGTTCCTTCTGATCATCATTCCTTTTTCAAAATTTCTCTTTGGGGCTAGCAAAACAGCATTTGTTACTCTGAAAAAAAAAAAGTAAGGTATATATATTCTTTCTATAAAGAAAGCTGAGCACCGAAGAATTGATGCTTTTGAACTGTAGTGTTGGAGAATACTCTTGAGAGTCCCTTGGACTGCAAGGAGATCCAAGCAGTCCATTCTAAAGGAAATCAACCATGACTATTCATTGGAAGGACTGATGCTAAAACTCCAATACTTTGGCCACCTGATGTGAAGAGCTGACTCACTGGAAAAGACCCTGATGCTGGGAAAGATTGAGGGCAGGAGGAGAAGGGGACGACAGAGGATGAGATGGTTGGATGGCGTCACCGAGTCCATGGACATGAGTTTGGGTAAACTCCGGGAGCTGGTGATGGACAGGGAAGCCTGGCGTGCTGCAGTCCACGAGGTCACAAAGAGTCGGACATGACTGAGCAACTGAACTGAACTGAATAATCTCAAACAATCTTAGGCAGAAAAACAGCATTTTGGCATGTATGACTCTTAGAAAAAAAAAAAAGTTCAAATGATGATTTCTACGTTTTGGTGTAAAAAAAAAAAATCCACACCTGTCAAAAGCACTAATACAGATGATCACCACAGCGCATGTTGTACCATTTCATTGAGTCATTAAAGAAAGAAAAAAACCCTGCATGCCAATGGTTCAAAATATTTTCAGAGAATGATAATAGCAATTTTCCTTGCAAGCAAAGAAGTCAACGACCACCTCCCGGTTTTCCACGCAAGAGGTCTGAGAAAGATTGACCAAGTCACGCTTGAATGAAATCTATCGCCCTGCACAAGCAGCCGAGCTGGCCCACTTTCGCACCTTCAGATAAAGGGGGGTCTGTGGTATTGGGCTTCACACGAACTCACTCGCGGAATGTAAATAGACTGTCTCGGGGATGCTAAATTGCTTCTTTCATTTCCTTGCCGGGACTCTTGCAGCTTCTCGGTTGCCCTCCCCAAGATTTGTTTCTTCTGACTCTCAGCAGCAGAAGGTAAACTTAAAATGGTTCAAATGAGGAAAGTTAGAAAAGGGAGCTTTTTTTTTCTTTCTTTTTTAAAAAAAGGGGAAAAAAGAAAAAGAAAAGAAGGTGTGTGCAATTCCCACAAAATTGTTCCAGATTCAAAAAAAAAAAAAAAACGGGCCAAACAGCTAAGAGATCACCGTGTAAAGCCTGCTTAATACCAGCTGGGCGTTAAAGAGGGGAGATGCGACGATTCCTCTTGAAATCTAACCTTTTAAGCCGCATCAGCGCCACGGCGATCGGGCAAGACAACGTTTTGCTACTCCTGCAAAGCGACAGCTTGCCCAAAACCAGCGGCAGCAGGAGCTGGTGACGCTCCATAGAGACCCCCACACTACGCTCTTTGAAAGCGCTGCCAGGGGGCATGCTGTGGTCCCCGGCTTCCTCTGCCCACCTCGTCCTGAGAATGGACCTTTTGTGAGAGATCACGGGACACCACTTCCTGTCTCAAACACCAGTAGCCAAGGCAACTCCCCAGAGGATTCTGAAACAAACAAGCAAAAAAATACTCAGAGGGGCATGCGATCCACGGTCTTCGAAATGAACGGAAATGACTCGGAAGATTTGGCTCGGAGCACCCATGTGAGAAAAGAAAGGGAAATAAAAATCACGAAACGAGAAGGCTCTAGACGCTAAGTGATGCTGTCTACCATCTCATCCTCTGTCGCCCACTTCTCCTCCCACCCTTAGTCTTTCCCAGTGAGTCAGCTCTTCCAATCAGGTGGCCAAAGGATTGGAGTTTCAGCTTCCGCATCAGTCCTTCCAATGAACACCCAGGACTGATCTCCTTTAGGAGACTGGTTGGATCTCCTTGCAGTCCAATGGACTCTCAAGAGTCTTCTCCAACACCACAGTTCAAAAGCATCAGTTCTTTGGTGCCCACCCTTCTTTATGGTCCAACTTTCACATCCATACATGACTGTTGGAGAAATCTAAATACCTTTGACTAGATGGACCTTTGTTGGCAAAGTAATGTCTCTGCTTTCTAATATGCTGACTAGTTTGGTCATAGCTCTTCTTCCAAGGAACACGTGTCTTTTAATTTCACAGCGGCAGTCACCATCTGCAGTGATTTTGGAGTCCAAGACAATACGATAAATAAATAACGCCCGTCGCTGTTTCCATTTTAAAAACCTGAAATTTCAAGTCCTCTATGGATGTTCCAAAAGGGACAAGTGTGCAGACATCTTGCATTTTTCAATTAGAAAGTCACTTCAGCAGCTGTCCCACTTCCCTGGGGTCTTCTATACGTGAATGTTTTACTGGTGAATGAAATGAAACACTCACAAGAAAATTCAAAAATCAAGTTGAAAATAAAATATTCTTGGTGATACTTGTGTATCTGGAGAAAACATTTTTGATGTTTTGTTGTTTGACACAATTCCATAAGTCCAGTTTTTGTTTGTTTGTTTGTTTGTTTTTTACCATAACCATCCTATGACACACAGATTTCATTCTCAGGGCCACACTGTTACAAATTCAATTTTCTGCACCATCTCAATGCATTTTTTTTTCCTCTGCCTTGCTACGAGGCTTGCAGAATCTTAGTTCCCTGACCATGCATTGAACGCGTACCCCTTGCACTGGAAGCTCAGAGTTTCAACCACTAGACCACCAGCAAAGCCCCCTGAATGCATTTTTGCCTGGAAAATAAATGCGGTTACATAAACCATGGATATTATTCATGAACTGACCAAGAACAGGCAAAACCACAGAAGATAAGCCTCAAAATATTACCATCAAAATGCTATTTTTTTTTTCTTGCAACCATACTGTTGGTGAAAATGAATTTAAAACCAAAACAACAGACTGCTGCTCTTGAATTCCGATGCTCTTATTCAAGGTCTTCTCACAGTAAATCGCAAAATTTACACAAAATGTAAAATCATCAAGTTACAAAATTCACATAAGAGTATTTCATCCCAGCAGAATGCAACAGTCATGTGGCCACCTACCGCCTCTCCCCTTCAAGATCCATTAGATACAGAATATCCATTAAGAGAGTAAGTGAAAGAGTTTCCAGCTCATGATCAACACAGCCACAAAATCACAAAAGGTCATATATATGGTCCATTGTCCACCTTACCGAGTTATCACCTGTTACCAAACGCTTTATCAGACAGCACCCAACTGCGTTCACTCGACAAGCTTATGTCAGCCAAGCCCAGAGAAAGAAAAGCGCTTTGCCTGACATCCCAAGTTCATTCGATGGCCCAGGAGGCTGATTGGGTTAGAGGAGGGTTCAAGGAAACGAAACCACTGGACGAAAACGTGAAAATTAAACGAAAGGAAAATGATTGGTGCTACTTGAAAGTCACGGAAGGAATGTATCTTGAAGCATGAAGTGAGTTTTGTAGCACAAAATTCCTAGGCATTGGAGTAACGTCCGTGGAAGCAACAAACCCCACAAAACAATTTTGTCACGGACTCCCGTGTGCTGATGGTCGAGGAGGGTCCGAGGGAGTGAAGTCTCTGGATGAAAATGTGAAAAGTTAACAGAAACGAACAAAAAAGAAATGTGAAAGTTAGGGAACAAATGTATCACAGCATGATACAAAGAAAACTGACGGTCCCACGTGAAAGTTACGGAACAGATTCACCTTGGAGCATGAAGTGAGGTTTGCAGCAGAAATTCATAGGAACTGCAATAACATGAGTGGAAGCAACGAGCCCCCCACCCCCCGACAGAACAAGAAGCAGACCTTGCTCGACCTCCACAGTCACTCACTCACCCAGGATGCCCAGGCGGTAGTTGATGGTGATGACGATGACGTTGCCGTAGCTGGCCAGGATGCTGCCGTCGATCATGTTGCCTGTGCCCTCCATGTAGGACCCGCCGTGGATGTACACCATCACCGGCTTCTTGCTGTTCTGATCATGGATGTCTGCAAGAAAGAGCCAAGTAAGGGAAGAAAAAAAGAAAAAAAAAAAAAAATCACACTGATTAACCGAGACTTAACTGAAAGACGTTGAGTGACTTTCCCTAGTTTGGGGTGGGAATCCATCGCATGGCCCTTTCTTGAATTAGGGATACCTCGGTTAAGATGGTCAGATGGCATCATGGACTCGACGGACATGAATCTGAGCAAACTCTGGGAGGTGCGGAAGGACAGGGAAGCCTGGCAAGCTGCAGTCCACGGCGTCGCAAAGAGTCGGACACGACTGAGCGACTGAACAACACTTAAGAGGGCTTCAGGGTAAAGGTCGATGCTGTTATATTTTCTACGCAAAGAAATGATGCGGACATTGGAATGAATTTGTATGCGTGGGTACCTATTCCATATGTACCTATGAAACTACAGATTTAACCAGTGAGACAAATGAATCACTTCTCCCCTAGATAGTAATCAAACCCTAGAAGGGGACATGCTTTGAAGAAGCCCATGACGTCTGTTAGTGGTAAAGAATTTGTCTGCAATGCAGGAGACCCGGGTTTTATCCCCAAGTTGTCAAGATCCCGTGGAGGAGGGCATGGCAACCCACTCCAGTACTCTTGCCTGGAGAATCCCATGGACAGAGGAGCCTGGTGGGCGACAATCCATGGACTCACAAAGAGTCCAGACACCAAAGAGTGACTAACACACATACATAGTATCTACTAAAACATATATTTTAATTATCTAAGTTAGCGCAAAGTCAGCTTCAAAATTATCACTTTTTGCCGTAACTGCCCTCTTCGGTCAAAAGTGAGCTTAGAGATTCACTTTCGACCTAACAATGAGAACATGATACTTGTAGTGAAACTTCAAGCTCTCCATACATTATGACAAGAAGAAAAAATGGTTAAAAATGATCAACAGAACAGAAACATGGAAAAACAAAGAAAGGTGCCCAAGCAAGTGTCTTTTCTCTAAATGACTGTTTGCAACAAGATGCTAACTCAAGTGACAAAAAAAAAGTGAAAGAGACGTGAGCTGAAATAAGATGGCACAAGACTGCAACCTCAAGGTGAAATGGTTGCAACCCTGCTCATTTCCACATGGAATAAAAATTCCCGTTGTGATCTGAAACCAGAGTATCCTTACTCGTCATTTCCTTAACAGCGATGTGAAAAGCCTCCTTTGCAATGGTCTGTGACAAGAGAAATTTGGACAGCATATGTCTGCTTTCTCAAAAGTTGTGATCAAATAACTTCTTTGGTGTTCACCGTCCCTTGAACTTAAATGTAGCATTTAAGAATCCTGGCCTCGATTGTAATTCTTTCTGGGAACTTCTGTATGTATAAACATACACAGGTTTGTCATTTAAATACCTGCATGTTATCAAATAGCAACCCACTCCAGTATTCTTGCCTGGAGAATCCCATGGATAGAGAAGCCTGGAAGGTCTACCGTCCATGGGGTCGCAGCAAGTCGGACATGACTGAGCCTGTGACGGATGCATGTTATGCAGAAAAAAGCAAACATATCCAGGTACGTGTATTTTCTTTTTTTTTTTTTCAAGCCTAATTTATGGAGACATGTTTGAATGATCAGGAATGAATTTCAAGGAAATAAACCGACAGGTGGATGGAGGCTGCTCATAAAATGAATTATGAGCACCATCTGAAAACAGCCTCCTGGATGCTACCAGACACCCTCCAGGAGGCCAAAGAACCCTGTGGTCACAGTCAAGTACAGGAAAAAGTGTCAAGCTGCCCATCTGTCTGTAGATACTTAACCCACAACAAAAGAATACTATTTTCTCATGTAAACTTTAAGCAGAAAGTAAAAATCCTTTCTGAATCTTTCAGTCAATAGTGCTCAGCCGTGTCTGACTCTTTGCGACCCCATGGACCGTAGCCCACCAGGCTCCTCTGTCCATGGGATTCTCCAGGCAAGGATACTGGAGTGGGTTGCCATGCCCTCCTCCAGGGGACCTTCCCGACCCAGGGATGGAACCTTCATCTCCTGCAATGGCAGGCATATTCTTCACCATGTAGCCCCCTGGGAGGCCCTCACTCATCATATGCGATGTGGAACTCTTTAATCAATCACCGTCCGTATACGGTGTGATCATTTACACCATCCACAAGTGTCTCTGGATACTGATTTGCTGTTTGAATTCTTATTTATGTTACCCTTCTTGGCTGCATTACGGGAAAGAAAAAAAGTTGACATTTTTCAGACTGCTTTAAGGGGTCCCCTCAGAAAAATAAACAAATAAATACGTTAGGTTAACGTAGGCTATTACCTTCCGAGACACACAGAAGAAGGTTCTTGTGAGCTTCGGGAAGGAATAATCAGATGTCATATTCATTCAACGTTAGGGGAAAAAGAAAAAAATAACAGTTTCTTGGTATTTAAGGAAAAGGTGAAAGCGTTTTAATATAACAGGTAGCTGGCGGGATTGTGGAAACAGATGCCAGTGATAAAAAGGGAATAAGACGGTAAAAGGATACAAGGGTACAAGATGCAAATTACACCTGTGGTTGGTTACGTAGGGATACGGATGAAATTACAGGTGGTCTGGGGCCGGACAAGGACAGGGTAGCTGATGACTCGGGGCAGCTGTCGTGGGGCCAAAGGCATCAGAGGAAATTTCTAAGGTGAATATTGAAAGCAAGGAGAAGGCTGTGAACGCGGGTTCACAAAATATTAAATAATAGTCATATCGAGAGAACAGTGGGTGAGAACGCAACTGTGGGAGAGCTATTCTCAAGAGACCCGCTGATTTATGAAAGAAGCCTAAGAGGGTGGGAAAACCAAGCAAGTGATAAAAAGGCGCTTTGAGGGAAGTTTTGCTTCCCAGCAAGGATGGGTCTCGGGTCCACTTTAAATTGTGTTTCAGCTAGAGAACCACAGGACCATTGAGGGCGCTCATCCCTTTAAGTTAAATAGTTGTAAATCCACACCAGTCTGCCTTGGGCTTTCTTGATAGTTTGGGGAGTAAAGAATCCTCCTGCCAATGGAATACATGAGGTTGGATCCCTGGGTCGGGAGGGTCCCCTGGAGAAGGAAATGGGAACCCACTCCAGTATTCTTGCCTGGGAAATCCCATGGACAGAGGAGCCTGGCAGGCTACAGAGTCAGACACGATAGAGTTCCTAAACACACAGATGCAGACCCAACCTGCCCAAGCCTGCAAAGGCGGATTTTAAGCTCTTTGTTTCTTTTCTTCTAAACCATTTTTTCCCCTGAAGGAAGAAGATACCACGTGCTAACAATGGTTTAGATGCTGCGTTATCTTCCATCTTTAAAAAAAAAAATCATTCTACTTCTAGTAGGTAATCTGTCCAACAATTTGAGAGCCTTCAAAAAGAAACTCTCCATAGCAACTAAACATTTTTAGGAGGGAAAAAAAAAAAAAAATTCTGAGAGCAGCCGTGGTGTGAAAAGAGATGCAAAGATCTAGCTTTTCAGCCTTTTTTTTTTTCAATTCTTTGCTATACCCTCTACTTTTTTTTTTCCTTTAAAGCTTCCAAAAGGCACTTCAGAGAGAAACAACAAATTCCCTTCAAGACACTTTTTCATGTGTTTTACTGTGAGCCAGAGAAGATGCTTTGAAAACCCTATTTTGGAATCAGTACATTTGGGGGAAACAATCGTAAAAACAAACAAAAATGGAAATGCCAGCCCCACCCAAAAAAGTCCTACTGGGCTGTCTTTGGTGTCCACAGAAGAACCCAACAAGACCAAAGCCCCAAAATACAACATGAAATTACAAAATAACATTTGGAAGAAAGAAAAGAACGCATACATGCATGTTTTAAAATTTCACTTTATCTTCTTGTGATCAAGCCAAAAAAAAAAAAAAGAAAAACTTAGGATAAAGAAAATGGTGAGCTTCCTTGTAAATGGTATTTTCTTACTCACTTCATATTGAGAAACATGGATATACATTCTTCCAGGGGGTTTACATAGTCATTGTGGTTAAAAATGATAGTAGTCCCCAAACAAGAAGAAAATAAGGAAGCACACAGAAGTGTACTCTCTTCAGATAAGGGGAGGAAAAACAGGTTGAAATGGAAAAAAGAAAAAAAAAAAAAGATATAAAATCATGCATCAAGATCGAGCTTTGTAAAAAACAAAAAATACCTTCATCTTCACCACGGTCATTACTGGTTATATCATCAGCGTTTTTCTTTGAGTTGGCTCCTGGGGTCATATTGAGAAGGAAAATAAAGGGAAAAAAAAGAGAATTCAAAAACAACAAGTTTGCAAAAAATTTCAGAAGAGAGATACTATGCAGTAAAAGAAAAAAAAGTCATACAAGAAGCTGAAATCTGTTACATTTGATTTCAAAAACATGAAATAGGGAGATGCAAAATGCATATAAACATAAATATGTCAAGAAGAACAAATTCAAAATGTTACTTGCAAAAAAATTAGATACCCAGTGAAAATGCAGTTTGAGGGTTAAAATGATATTACCGCAAAAAAAAAAAAAAAAGTAATGTGAGTTGTAAAAAAAAAAAAAAAGAAAATTATTTTTTAAAGGGTTTCCCAAATTTTAAAAAGAAATGCACATGAGATAACCCTCTAATTTCAACACGTAATAATCTAGATACATTTTTGAAATGTCAGTGATATACTGCGCTTAGGAAATTCTATCCATAAGAATCAACACATTAAATAGTAAACATGAAAAGTGAATCAAAATATCTTAAAATTGACATTAGTTTCATGCACAAGAACTTAAAAAAAGCATACCATTCCTGATAAACATCAGTCACTACAATTTATTTAAATCAAGAATGCTCACTTGTCACTAGTAGTTAGAGAACAGTGCACATTATTGATTCCTTTGGTCTACTGTAAACTACCACGTTCAACAAGCGTTTCTGAAATCAAGACAAGACACTATACATCATGTTTTTCTGTGTTTTGAATACTTATTAAATATGGCTTGAGGGTTATTGGTATGTGTTTAAAAAACAAAAAAAAAGGTAAGAAATAAATAAAGTCACCTACCTGGACAACATGAAACATAAACAACCTTGAAATTTCCTTGTCAGCAAAATGAACAGAGAGGTTCCCTTAACGCCACCAAAAAACCCTCAAAAACAAACAAAAACCCAAAACAAAGCTCTCCATATGCAGTGTGCCTTTTTGCTTTCTATATTTTTAAGACACAAGAAGCTAAAACATTGAATATCACTGAATTATTCCATTCGCTCAACTGTCTTCTTTTTACAGACAGACCTGGCCCACTAGGACGCATATGCTAGTTCTGGAAGATTTGAATGGCGGCAAACAGTGAAAAGTGGTCTTTACCTTCCTTCCTGGCTTCCCTGGTGGTTCGGAGGGTAAAGAACCTGCCCACAGTGTGGGAGACCTGGGTTTGATCCCTGGGTCGGGAACATCCCCTGGAGAAGGGAATAGCAACCCCCTCCAGTGTCTCTGCCTGGAGAATCCCATAGACAGAGGAGGCTGGTGGGCTACAGTCCATGGGGTCGCCCAGAGCTGGACACAACAGAGGCATTAACACTTGCCCTTTATGTTCCTTCCTGGATATACCTAGTCACTGTCACCCACAAGACGTGTATCTAAAAAAACAGCTACAGTTGTTCCAAACTCAGGGGGACAACATCATGTTTCGAAAGCAAGATCTGAAGTTGCTGTTTTCGTCCTTCAAGAACGGTTGAGTATTGGACATATCACATGGATTAAACAAGCAGAACTGGGAGGGAAGGTGGAAACCTGACCCCTTCTGCTTGCTGATTTTTTGAGATTCAAATACTCCCCACTGTAGACAATTTCAAGCTACCACATAAAGTCACTGAGGAAAGCTGCGGACAGCAGGGGCCCCTTGAAACTCAAGCCTGTGAGCAGGTTTTCACCTTAACTACGTGAAGGTAGAATGGAGTTTTCTAGGGAATGTTCGCAATGTTCATTGGAAGGACTGATGCTGAAGCTGAAACTCCAGTCCTTTGGCCACCTGAAGCGAAGAACTGACTCATTGGGAAAGACCCTGATGCTGGGAAAGATTGAAGGCAGGAGGGGAAGGGGACGACAGAGGATGAGATGGTTGGATGGCATCAACAACTCAATGGACATGAGTCTGAGTAAACTCTGGGAGTTGGTGATGGACAGGGAGGCCTGGTGTGCTGCAATATATTCAGAAGCAAAAAGTCGGGACACAACTGAGGGACTGAACTGACGACTCTGATGAGTCAACCTATTATAGCCATCAGCTTAACATGGAAGTCAACTCACGTCCAAGAATTCCCCTGCAATGAAAGATCTTAAAACAAACTTAAATAAACAACCTTCTTCAAAGAAGCCCCATTGTCTTCTGCATTGTTCTGTTCATAGTTTATCCATATAAAACTTCTTCCAAAGCTATCTCATGGGCTGAATTTATGGCTACATGTTGTCAAGAAGACTGTAAGAAATACCTTGCTTTTTTGACTGCTCCATGCAACTTACAGAATCTTAGTTCCTGAACCTGAGATGGAACCTGTGTCTCTTGCAGTGGAAGAACACAGTCCTAATGACTGAACCACCAGAGAAGTCTAAGAAATGCCTTTCTTACACACATAGTCTATGCGGAGGCTAGAAATAAATTCCTTTGATCCTTTCTGATCAAAATTTCAGTTTTTTGAAGATCTTCTAAGTTTTTTTTTTAAAAAACACATCACCTCTTTCATTGAAAAAGAAAAGACACTAGAAAAATAAAGGTGTGGGTTTCCCTGGTGGCTCAGATGGTAAAGAATCCTCCTGCAATGTGGGAGACCTGGGTTCCATCCCTCGGCTGGGAGGATCCCCTGGAGAAGGGAATGGCAACCCACTCCAGTATTCGGACCTAAGGAATTCCTCAGACTGTATAGTCCATGGGGTCGCAAAGAGTCGGACACGACTGAGCAACTTCCACTTTCAAGAGACGTGGAATGGATTAAGGGACCGAATGTGTTATCTGACGCCACCAATTCCTTCCCAGAAAAATACGTTCCTCGTGAAGTCTGACTATCTCCCTTGAGCACAGCCAATGAGAAAGGTCTGTAAGTAGGACCCCACACCTGCCCTCTGCCTTTCCCAGGAGTCTGCCCTTATATCCCTGCCTTCTTCTGGATTTTCCTCTTGTGAAGACCCCTTTGTCTTCCCAGCCACAGCTGAAACCTCAGGCGCACAGCCCCTGGCCTGGCTGAAACCCACACAGAGGCCGCTCTGCGAGGTCTGGGCTGAGTTAAATGCCAAGCTCCAGTTCTCAAAGCCTTTAGGCCCCCCGTCAGTGCATGAAATTGCCGGAATCTGGAATTCTTCCCTGGGGAAGGATGAGAGGCAGTATTGAAGGAAACTATCCCCACCCCTTCCACCAGGGCGGGAGCAAAATGCTCTGAAGATTTGCAATATTTTTAGAAGTCACACAACCTAGTTATATCACTGATTAAGTGGCAATCCAGGGTAGTGTCTTCGAGGCTTCAGCAAATTCCTTTGATCACCCACGTATGATTTGTAAGGGCTCTAGAGAGGTATAATTTTCAGTCATAAAATCAACTCACCAAGGTGTCAAATTGAAGGATTTGTGTCTGCGTGCGTGTGTGTGTACATATATACGGAGTTGTTCAACCAGCAACATACACTTGGCTTACCAGGTGGCCCGAGTTGTAAAGAATCCACCTGCCAATGCAGGAGACGTGGGTTCGATCCGTGGGTCGGGAAGATCTTTTGAGGGAGGAAATGGCAACCCACTGCAGGGTTGTTGCCTGGGGAATCTCATGGACAGAGGAGACCAATGGGCCACAGTCCAAGATGTCAGAACAAATCGGACACAGCTGAGCTACGGAACACAGTAGCCTATTACACACAGCGTAATCTGATTTGAGGATATTTCCATCACCCCAAAATGATTGCCTGTGTCCACGGCAGGGATCCAATATTTCTAACATCAGTCTCTCTGAGTCAACGAATGGCATGGTGGAGATTTGCCATTTTGGTGCATTTCCTGTAAGTGTTTTCACAGAATATGTATTCCTTTCTGTCTGGCTTCGTGCACTTGCGGTATGGTTTTCAAAGTCCATTCATGGGGCAACGTGCAGCAGTGTTTCATTCCTCGTTCGTACGGACGAGTAAGAGTCTACTACCGCTTGTCCTGGTTCCACGCGGTGGCCAGTCTGAATTACGCCGCTATGAACAGTTGCTGATGGTGGTTTAGTTGCTAAGCCACGTCCAACACTTTGCAATACCACGGACTGTAGTCTACCAGTCTCCTCTGTCCATGGGATTCCCCAGGAAAGAATACCAGAGTGGGCTGCCATTTCCTGCTATAGAAGATCTTCCCAACGCACGGATCAAACCTGCACCTCTTGGATTACCAGGCAGTTCAGGCAGTTTTTTTTTTTTTTAACCCCTAAGCTACTAGGGAAGCTCATGAACCATTTACATGCAATATTTTTATGGATGCATATTTTAATTTTTCTTAAGTGGATATGGAGGAGTGGAACTGCTACGTCTCAGGACTCATTCACGTTCAACAGTCTAAAAACTAGATTGTTTTCCAAATCAGCTGAATCACGGTATATTCCCATCAGCAGTGTATGTGGGTTCCAAATCCTCCACCTCTTAACCAAGACCTGCTATTATCTGTTTGATGGTAGGCATCCTAGCGGGGGTGAGGTGGTACCTCACTGCAGTCTTAATTTGCATTTAGATAATGACTTAATCGTGTCAAGCATCTTCTCCTGCACAATCTTTTTTGGTGGGTGAATGTGCAAAGTTAAAGTGCAAGTTGCTCAGTCGTGTCCAACTCTTTGTGACCGCATAGACTGTACAGTCCATGGGTTTCTCCAGGCCAGAATACTGGAGTGGGCAGCCTTTCCCTTCTCCAGGGGATCTTCCTGACCCAGGGATCGAACCCAGGTCTCCCACGTTGCAGGCGGACTCTTTACTAGCTGATCGATGCAAATATTTTGCCCATTTTTAAAAATTGGTGTCTTGGCTCATCATTCTTGTAAGAGTCCTTTACATTTTGTAGAGACAGGTCTTTTACTAGAAAGTTAACGTGCAAATCTTTTCTTCTGATCTGCCGCTTCTCTTTGGGTTTCCTCAAAGGTGCCTTTTTTTAAGTATGCACGTATTTTTACTTTGGGCTGATCCGGGTCTCGGTTTTGGTGCTGGCTTTTCCCTAGCTGCTTGTTGCAAGGGCTACGCTCAAGTGGGTTTCTCTTGTAGAACAGCACAGGCTTTTGGGGGTGGGTGCAATACTCCTGTCTCACGGGCTCAGCTGCTCGGAGGCGTGTGGGGTATCGAAGCTGCTTGTCCTGCAGTGGCAGGTGGATTCTTTACAACCAAGACACCAGGGAAAGCCGTCAGGTCTCATTTGAAATGTAGGAGGACGAACAGCATTGGAAACCTAGGTGGAAGGCAACGCGAGCCACCCATCAAGGGCTCGATGGGATGGGCCAAAGCCCCGTTAGAGGCAGATCGGAGTGACTACACAGCCTATCGCTTCGCCGTCCAACGTGCAAGTCACGGTCACGGATGACACGTGCCAATTTGACGGAAAACAGAAGCGTGTGCAAGGCATGGCGCTGCAGGGCAGAGACCCATGTGGCACTAAACAGCTCGTAGAAAAGACTGCAGGCGGTGGCGAGACTCAAGAGCCAGCTCAGCCAGCATCCTTAAGGAAACCCCTCAGAGGAAGGACCACTAACAAAACAGACTGGACAGAACAGACGCAAGGCATGATGCTGAGACAGTCAATTCCTAGGCAGGTTGATAAGATGTCCAGGGTCTCCAAGGAGGAGAGAGGGGTCTGGGGCTCTCAAAAAAAGAGAGAGAGGTCTGGAATTCTCAAGGAGCAGGAAAGGACAAATGCCTTTCTTTTTCCCCTCCCTCTCTGCATTCCTTAGTATTAGTCACATAAAACATTTTTTTTTTCCTTTAAACCCAGAACTGATGATTTACATAAACAACTCAGCTTAAACTCTATAGTAAGGATTATACAACAAAAACGTATCCTGCTTGAGGACAGTTTCTCCTTCCTGAAAACCTTCTGGTTAATCTTGTTATCTTAAAATGTATATTATGGGAGTGGGTCTGGTAAGATCTTTCTATTGTTAGTTCTAACTCTGTCATCTTCAAATGTAAATTACAGGCGTGGGTCTGGTAAGACCTTTACAACCTTGAGACATTCCTTCGATTAATTGTAACAACCAGTTGAAAAAGTATACAGCTCCCTTGCTAAGACTAGCTAGGCGGTGCACTCTCCATCCCCCTTCTGATGTCTCTGTTAGAAGATGTCGCTGTCTGTTATCATAAAACTCTGCTACACAAAAGCTCTTGAGGGATCAAGCCTGTTCCCGGGTCCCGAAATCTTTTTCTTCGGAGATCACGAATCTGACACTGTTCACCATTAAGCTATCAGTGCGAACTCCCAAAATAAAGCGAAATGGCATCAGCTTCTGTTAAAGTGCAAAAGTTTTAAATTTCAAGGAAGTCTAACTTATCGATTGTCTTTTTTTTTTTTTTTTTTAAAGCTTGGGCTTTAGATATGATATCTAAGAAATCCTTGCCTAACCGAAAACCCGGAAGATTTTGTTTTTTCCTAGATGTTTGAAGTTTTCCTGTAATGTCCACCTTTCATTTATTTTTCCATGAATGCTGGCACACGGTATGAAGTGCATCTCTTATCCAGTTGTCTCAGCACCACAGATTTAACACACTCTTCTCAGTGAAGAGTTGTGACACTATTTTTATGAGTCAACTGCCTATGAATGCAAGGGCTTATTCCTGGACTCTAATTATATCCCCTTCTATATTTCTGTCCAGGTGAGTACCTTACTGTCTGAATTTTACAGTATGTTTGGAAATAAAGAAAGACAAGTCTTCCAATCTTCCTCTGATTTTTCAACACAGGTAGCTTTTTCTCCGTACAGACGAAATGGTTCAAATGAGCTTGTCAATGGAAGCAAGAAACACCCGCTGAGATTCTGATGGAAATTATTTGCCAAACCACAACTTCAAATTAATTTGATATAGCAGTCTGACCCAGAAACATAATTAGATGTCGCCTGTAACGTTCTATGTATATTTGACTTCCCACCCTTTTGTTCTTTCTCGGTAAGCTGCTGCAATATTTGTTCCCTCAAATACAACTAATTAAATGGCCTGAAAAGCCAGCCGAGTTCTCTTGAGTGTCTCATTTAGTTACAGTCATGAACTATGTCAATACAAGGATTAGAGGACACAGGGAAAATAAGTCTGCTGTAATTTAGTCCAGGATAGACCTATTCCATGCCTACTGAAGAGGTGCTTCAAGCTTCAGACGGGCCATGAGTTTTCTCCGGTCCTCAGAAGGCCAGAATCGTAGTCCTTTACATCTAGTAATTAGCATGTCCAGCAGATCTCGTGGGGAGATGGCTCTAAATATTAAAGGGAATATTTAAATAACTTCAAACAAATGTATAGCCATTCCTTCATAAAAATTTCAATGTGATTTTAAAAATGAAATATCTCAATGTCCCAAGTCCTGAAGGATCTTTTTTTTTTTTTCTTTTTTTTAATACCCGTTCTTCTGATGTTTCCTTTTAGTACTATATCTACATCATTTTCAAAGTCAAACTGTTTTAAACAGTGAAACGTATAGTTGTTCCGTCCTCCACAATTCTTTATGAAGCTATGGACTGTACCCCATCAGGCACCTCCGTCCATGGAATTCTCCAGGCAAGAATACTGGGGTGGGTAACCTTTCCTTTCTCCAGGGGATCTTCCTGACCCAGGTCTCCTGCATTTCAGGAGGGTTCTTTACCATCAGAGCCACCGCTTTATGTCATAAATGTAATAAAAACTCTTTGTAGAGAATATGGAACAGGCAGACCAACCAGAGTCAATGAGAAAATGCAAGAATATGGAAAGCCTGTGGGTGCTGCAGTTACAATTTGGAGGCACGAAAAGTAATTTTACATGTCTTTTTTTTTTTTATTATACATTACGATATGTCACCACCAGTTACGCAAATCGACATATAAACTCACCAAGGGTGCCATGAAATCACATTATCTACATCAGATAAACGAAAATGACAGAACCCCAAAAAACCCTTTGAATGATTATTCTTCATGTGATGTACCATGTTAAAGAAGTATTCATCAGTTCATGTTAGTTTCTTTATGAATAAAACTATTTTTATTTTATCCTACATTGTAGACTACGTTTTTTGCTTTTAATCTATTTCACAAGATTTTTTTATTGCAGTATCTTGAAATAGATTAAAGGTCTTGAAATAGACCTTTGTTGGCAAAGTAATGTCTCTGCTTTTTAATATGCTGTCTAGGTTGGTCACAACTTTCCTTCCAAGGAGCAAGGGTCTTTTAATTTCAATTTTACAATGCTGTGTTAGTTTGTGCGTACAGCAAAGTGAATCAGATAAAAAAATATATATACATATATATCTCCCATCTTTTCTGGATTTCTTTCCCAATTAGGTCATCACAGAGCACTGATCAGAGTTCTCCGAGCTATACGTTAGGTTCTCATTAGGTATCTGTTTTACACAGAGTATCAATAGTTTATATATCAATCCCAATCTCCCAATTCAACCCTGTTCCCCCTCTCCAGTTGGCATCCTTCTGTTTGTTCTCTACGTCTCTGTCTCTATTTCTGCTTTGTGAATAACATCATCTATACTAACTTTTTAAGATTCCACATATATGCATTAAAATTCCATGTGTGTTTTTCTCTTCGCGACTCACTTCAGAAAGAGCAAAACATCATACCGCATATTAAAGAAAAAAAAACTTTTTTTTTTTTTTCTGTCCCTGGCAAGGGCAAATTCTCAGTATTACCTATTCACGTTAGCTTAAGTAAGGACCTTAAAAAGTGTAGTCCTTCGGCTAAACGCACTGTTTTCCATACAGAGGAAGCTGTATACTGGGTTATGGGAAAGTAACAGAGGATGAGACGGTGGGACGGCATCACCGACTCGATGGACATGAGCTGGAGCAAGCTCTGGGAGATGCTGAAGGACAGGGAAGCCTGGCGTGCTGCAGTCCATGGGGTCACAAAGAGTCGGACACGACTGAGCGACGGAACAGCAACAAATGGGGGAAACAGATGCTTTCTTGGCGATCAGAGGTGTGTCATTGATCAGGTAGTCAGCAGGCAACAGGGGACTAGTCTATCATCTTCTAATCAACAAGGGACTACACCTCTTATTGCTGTTTACTCTCTATGTTCAACTCTTTGCAACCCCCATGGACTGAATGAATCAGGCATGGCTTCCCTGTCCTTCACCATCTGCAAGAGTTTGCTCAAACTCACGTCCATCGACTTGATGCTATCACACATCTCATTCCCTGTCACCCCCTTCTCCTGCCCTCCGTCTTTCCCCGCATCAGGGTCTTTCCCAATGAGTTGGCTCTTTGCATCAGGTGCCCAGAGTACTGGAGCTTCCGCTTCAGCATCGGTTCCTTGCAACGAATATTCACGACTGATTTCCTTCAGGATTCACTGATCTGATCTGCAGTCCAGGGGATTCTCGAGACAGATGAGATTAAGGGACTGCAAGCTCGGCTGGCACCCCAGTCCTGTCCGAGACCCCACCTCTGACCTGACTGCTATTAAAAAAAAAAAAAAAAAAACCCTAATCAAGTTCTCTGGGGTGGAGACACGCAGTTTTTCAAGGCAGAAGTTCCAGAGTGTCTCTCTTTATCGGCAAAGCAATAAAGCTAGCCTTTTCTACTGCATGCAGCACTCTGCCTCTGAGACATGAATTGGCACCGGTGTGCTGAGAGGCTGAGCTTTCAGGAACGCTAGGGTGAGGACTCACTTTCTAGAAGCAAAGGAAGTGGACTGTTCTGAAGGGGGAGATTTAGAGGCAGGCCAGGGGCAATTGAGACTGTGGGAGATGGTAGGATGGCAAGAATGCTCCCCCAGGACAAGTCTTCCATGACCCCCACATCTGCATGATTGGCTATAAAGGGATCAACACCTGTGGATCAGGAAGGATGCCTGCCTCACCAAGAAACAAAGGATGCTGTAAGAAATCAAGTCAGCAGCTACAGGTACCCTGAGGGGATTTAGGATGGGGAAAAAGAGGATGCTGGCCCCACAGAGCTGACATGCGCATCAAAGGAATCATTTTTATAAGCCCAGACTCTTGCAACTCTCCATTCAAAGAAAAAATAAATGCTACATTCATTAATTTGAGGTCACCGGTTTTGATTAAGTAGCTGTCATGTTCTGATGTCCTGAAAACCTGGTCTTTGCTGCAAAATATCCTATAGATCCTGGATCTTCACTGACCGTCTTTGCACCATTCCGTCAGAGTCATCCTAGAGCCTGCCTCCCAAGCTTAAGTCCTCAGAAAGGCCACCAGATAAAACAAAATTCTCACCTTTTAGGTTGCATAGGTTTTTGTTTTTGTTTTTGTTTTTCATTTGACACACTCCACACATGAACCATAACTCCGAGTAAACGTTACAATGAGCACAGTGAATTTCAGCGATAACATGAAACTTTTTATCTGTGGGTCCGTGCAATGCAGGCGCCTCCCTGAAAAATGTTTTCATCTTGTGAGATTACGTATTTCCTGCCATATGAATAAACAAGGATGTCACAACCATCAAGGATTCTGCGGTATCCCGGCACTCCAAATGTGAATTTCTGACCCCAGCAAGAACAAGCCCTTCTAACTGGCAGCAACCCTCTGAGCTGCCATGGACAGCTGTGGCCACTCCCTATGGTGAGCAAAGAACTAAAGGATGCTCACATCCCCGCCTCAGGATGGTCCTCCTAGATAACTGAGATGCAAATGGAAGGAGGGATTTCAGTGAGCCCAGACTCTGGAGTCTTCCCCTGCATAGAAAAGCGTAAATTCCTTAACTTGAGATACCTGCTGCTTCCTTCACTAACAGCAATGTTTTAGGACTTCCCCTGGGGGCTCAGTGGTAAAGAATCCGCCGGCCAATGCAGCAGACATGGGTTTGGCCCCTGGCCCGGGGAAGATCCGACCTGCCTGGGAGCAACTCAGCCCGAGACACACAACTACTGAGTCTTTGCTCTAGAGCCCATGAGCCAAAGGTACTGAAGCCTGGATACCCTGGAAGCCGTGCCCCACAAGAGAAACCAAAGCAATGAGAAGCCTGTGCATTGTAATGAAGAGTAGTCATGCTCCCCGCAACTAAAAACCCAAATGCAGCAACAAAGACTCAGCAGAGTCAATGAAAGAAATAAAATTATTTAAAAAATAACAGTCTTTTAATGTGCAGACTACCTTGCCCTTTGCTGCAAACTTCTAGATAACCCGATTCCACCCCTATGCCCTGCTCCTCACACCCTCAAAACTGTTCTCTCGGGGTTACTTGAGATTCTGTCTCCCGGGCTTGAAGTCCTGAAAATTCTCACTGAATAAAAATAACTCTCCACTTCCAGGTTGTGAGTTGCTGTTCAGTCGCTATGACGTCGTGTCCGACTCTGCGACCCATGGACTGCAGCACGCCAGGCTTCCCTGTCCATCACCAACTCCCAGAGCTTGCTCTAATTCATGTCCATTGAGTCAATGATGCCATCCAACCATCTCATCCTCTGTCGTCCCCTTCTCCTCCCGTCTTCGATGTTTCTCAGCATCATGTTGGACTACTGATTTATTAATAAGTTGACAATATATATTCACTGAATTACTTTGTTGTGCACTTGAAAGTAACGATACTGTAAATGTACTACACTTTAGTTTAATAAAGAAAAAAAAAAGAATTCTGCCTCTTAATAGTCCTTGGGTTGTCATTGCAGGAAAATTAAAGGCATACATTTGTGATCACAGTAGAAACAGATCTAATTCTTTCTAATGTTCTGGTCCCATCACTTCATGGCAAATAGATAGGGAAACAGTGGAAACAGTGTCAGACTTTATTTTTTGGGACTCCCAAATCACTGCAGATGGTGATTGCAGCCATGAAATTAAAAGACCCTTGCTCCTTGGAAGGAAAGTTGTGACCAACCTAGACAGCATATTAAAAAGCAGAGACATTACTTTGCCAACAAAGGTCCGTCTAGTCAAGCCTATGGTTTTTCCAGTAGTCATGTATGGATGGGAGAGTTGGACTATAACGAAAGCTGAGCGCCAAAGAATTGATGCTTTTGAACTGTGGTGTTGGAGACGACTCTTGAGAGTCCCTTGGACTGCAAGGAGATCCAACCAGTCCATCATAAAAGAGATCAGTCCTGGGTGTACATTGGAAGGACTGATGGTAAAGCTGAAACTCCAATACTTTGGCTACCTCATGAGAAGAGTTGACTCATTGGAAAAGACCCTGATGCTGGGAAAGATTGAGGGCAGGAGGAGAAGGGGACAACAGAGGATTAGATGGTTTGATGGCATCACCGACTAGATGGACATGAGTTTGAGCAAGCTCCGGGAGTTGGTGATGGACAGGGAGGCCTGCCGTGCGATTCATGGGATCACAAAGACTCGGACACAACTGAGCGACTGAACTGAACTAAACTTAACTGAATGTTCTGGCAGTTTAAAATGTCTCACTGCAATAATGGAAATAATAAGAGAGGGTTCTTCCTTTTTTTTGACGAGTAGGTGGGGCGGGGTAGTATGTTTTCTTTTCCTCTGACTGGCTGTGGAAGGCAGAATGAGAGAAAAATATGAATAAAAATTTTGCTTTCTAGTTTTGTTGGAATTCGGAAGCACTTGCTTCACATTTTGGTAGGAATCAAAATAAATCTAAAACTTTACAGGTCTCTGATGCATGTCAACGCTTCTTACTAAAACCTCAGGGCATTACAGACTTTCTTAAGTTTTCTTGTTGTTGTTATGAATTTTGTTACTGAAATACTTCTATCTACAGGAATAAGAGACAAATCCAATTAGATTCAGATCACTGTCGCCCATTTTTATTAGCACTTTCACCTGATGGAATACATTACCTCCCTTAACAACTCCCCTAATTACCTCCCCTAACAACAGTGAGAGACTTTATTTTCTGTGGCTCCAAAATCACTGCAGATGGTGACGGCAGCCATGAAATTAAAAGACACTTGCTCCTTGGAAGGAAAGTTATGACCCACCTAGATAGCATATTAAAAAGCAGAGACATTACTTGGCCAACAAAGGTCTGTCTAGTCAAGGCTATGGTTTTCCCAGTAGTCAGGTATGGATGTGAGATTTGAATTATAAAGAAAGCTAAAAAAAAAAACCAGGAAAAGAAAGCTGAGTGCTGAAGAATTGATGCTTTTGAACTGTGGTGTTGGAGAAGACTCTTGAGAGTCCAGTGGACTGCAAGGAGATCCAACCAGTCCATCCTAAAAGAAATGAGTCCTGAGTGTTCATTGAAAGGACTGATGTTGAAGCTGAAACTCCAATACTTTGGCCACTTGATGCGAAGAACTGACTCACTGGAAAAGACCCTGATGCTTGGAAGGATTGAAGGCAGGAGGAGAAGGGGACGACAGAGGATCAGATGGTTGGATGGCATCACCAAGTCAAGGGGCATGAGTTTGAGTAAACTCCAGGAGTTGGATGGACAAGGAGGCCTGGTGTGCTGCAGCCCATGGGGTCACAGAGTCAGACATGATTGAGCGACTGAACTGACTGACTGAACATCTCCATGAGCTTGAGAGGGAATGACAATGTATTTAATAATTTAAGTTATTAAATTTAAGAGAAGCTAATTCAGCATTGAATTATGCTTGATATTTTCTATGCATCAAGCCAATTACATTGCCTTTGGTTTGCCCTGAGACACTTCTTAAAATGTTGTATTACATATATATATATATATATATATAAAGTATATATACATATATGGATGTGTACACACACACAAACACACATACACACACATTATTCTTGCCAGGAGATTCTGGAAGATTCTCAGTTCCATTTCCTAGTGTTAACTGTGATCAAAAGCTTCTTGAAATAGCCAGAATACACAAGACTGAAGACTGGGTGAAATCTCTGTGTGATTTTTGGTGTGAAAAGTGAAAGTCACTCAGTCCTATCTGATTCTTGGTGACCCCAATGGACTATATAGTCCATGTAATTCTCCAGGGCAGAATACTAGAGTAGGTAGCGGTTACCTTCTCCAGGGGATCTTCCCAACTTAGGAACTGAACCAGGGTCTCCTGCATTGCAGGCAGATTCTTTACCTAAATGAGCTATCAGGGAAGCCCTTGCTTTTTGGTGTTCAGGGCAAGAATTATGGGGAGCGAGAACCCTTGGCGTATTCTTGGTTTGCTGTTGATGCAAAAAAATAAATGGGGGAAAACAGATACATATGTATGTACACATAGTTTGCTATATGCCTAAAATGAACACAACGTTGTAAATCAGCTATCCTGTAATAAAGTAGACAGATAAATAAAAGACTAGACTGTCTGCCTCTAAAAGTGGCTTCTCTGTCTTTACCAGGCAAATCAGTCAAGATGTCTTTCGCTTACCGAGTCTGTGTCTGACACACAGCACAATTTCCTCGAAATGAAATTAAGTCTAGATTATACAAAATCATCCCACTCTTCAATGCCTGAGTTTGTCAGGCGAGGAGATGCCAATTAAATGACCTCAGGTAGCATCTGTAAAAATGATACATGTATATACATTTATGCATTATGTATAAATTAATGTACATATTATATATTAATATGTATTGACATGTATATACTAACATATATTTTTTCTTTATATATATATTCTTTTAATATATATTTTCTTTTTTCTTGTTTTAAGAATTTCAAGGTCATGGGAATTCCCTGGCAGTCCAGCAGTTAGAACTCTGAGCTTTCATTGTTGAGACCCTGGGTTTGATATCTAGTTGGGGAACTAAGATCCCTCAAGACTTGCTGCGAGGAGAGAAAGAGATAGAGACAGGAAGGAAGGAAGAAAAAAGAACCATAAGACAGCCCAAGTCTTTGGAACACAGGACCATTTTTATTGAAGATAAGAACTCTAGACACTTTATCCACTGTAGAACTTAGCTGACTGGCCACCGTAGAAATATTCTTGTTCTGCTCAGCTAGAAACGCTAGAAATGAAACGATGTATTGATGTAAACAAAAGAGATGAGAAAATAAACTCAAGGGGAAATGACTCGCAACCCTTTTTCAGTGTGATTGATTATATTCCCTCAACACAGTCTGCATAAAGGGTTTTATCATTTATTCAAAATACCCCCCACAAGCATCCCCTAGGGGAACCATCACACCTAGCCCAGCTGCTCCTAAGATTCCTGGCCAAAAAAACATGAATGAAAGAGACTCACAGCACTACGGCACTAAATCACTATGAGCTGATCCATCTCCACGGTGATTTTATCCTCCAGCACTGCATTCGGGGAAAACAACGCTGACCAAAACCACCCACCCCGGCCAGGCAGCATAGTGACCATCCGCGTGATTGTACGACAATTTTATTTTACGACAGGGGGTCCTGTGAGGAATACGGAACCAACGAGCCATCACCGACAGGGAGAATTCAGCCAAGGTCAGAAGGAGACACCATGCGTCCTTCCACCGTCCAGAATTCTTCTTGCTGGCATCACAGTTTGGCTGAGCAACATGTGAGGGACCAGGAAGGAGCCTGAAGTCAGAGTCATGGACAGTAGACAACCAGGAGACTAATCCCATCACCATAAAACCCGAGACTGTGAACCAAAAGGCAGGGCAGTCCTCCTGGGTTCCCTGACGCTCCTGCTCTCCGCCCGGGAGGCCCCTTCCCATTAGAGTCCATTGCTTTTCCAGCACCTGTGTCTCCTTGGACAGCTCATTTCCGAGTGTTGGATGAGAGCCCACTCTTGGGCCCTGGAAGGGGTCCCCCTTCCTGAAACACCACCAGTCCAGTACATCCCCGATGGGAACTACCCCTTCCAGCCTCGGTCTTGGAAAGAAGAGGGTGTAGAATACAGCTGGTCAGCCTGAAATGGACACAGACTTCATAAAAGAGAAGGAAGCCTCCGCTATTGCAAGCTGCTGAAATGTCTAACTTCTTTGTTACAGCAGCAAAGCTTAACCTAAGATGACTGGCTGTAACATGAGACACGTTCTCTCTCACTCACGCTCACAGATACATCTGCACAGATTCAGCCATGTGTACACACCTCCTAACATCCCAAAATGTACCTCCAAGAAAGATAGCACTTTAGATCAGAAATGTGTCTTCTTCCCCAGCCTGCTTGATGTTTGTGAACCAAAGCCAATGTGGTACTTTTCCTTAAAAAGTGCATGCCTCCTTTTCCTGTTAGCACCACCCTTTTTGCTTCCATGTTATAGAAAACTGACATTTCTGTACCTAGCACGAAGCCCCAGGTATGACTATGTGCCATGTGCTAAGCTGCTTTGGTCGTGTCCGACTCTTTGAAATCCCATGGACTGTAGCCCACTCGAGTCCTCCATCCATGGGATTCTCCAGGCAAGAATACTGGAGTGGGTTTGCCATGCCCTCCTGCAGGGGATCTTCGAGACCCAGGAATTGAACGTGGCTCTCCCATGAGCAGCAGCACCCCAGGCTTCCGTGTCCTTCACTATCTCCTGGAGTTTGCTCAAATTCATGTCCACTGAGTTGGTGATGACATTGAACCATCTCATCCTTTATCATCCCCTTCTCCTCCTGCCTAGAACTATCTTTCCTGGCATCCTGGCATTTTCCACTGAGGCGACTCTTGGCATCAGAGGGCCAAAGTACTGGAGCTTCAGCATCAGTCTTTCCAATGAATATTCAGGACTGATTTCCGTTGTCACGTTATGTATCCCACATTCTGAAAGGAGAGCAGGTGCATCTGAAATGGAGCAGGACCATATGTCCTCTGCCTGCCTTTTGTTTGTGACAAACTTTAGCCAAAGCCTAAGTTTAATCAGAGGAGTGAGAACATGCAGGAACAGAAGAATAATAAAAAGACCAAATAATAATAATAATGCCCTCATCAAGCAAAGGCAGGGCATCTCTGATGACTCAGCTGGTAAGGAATCCGCCTGCCATGAGGGAGACCTGGGTTCCACCCCTGGATTTGGAAAATCCCCTGGAGAAAGGAAAGGCTACCAACTCCAGCACTGTGACCAGCAGAATTCCCTGGACTGTACAGTCCATGGGGCCGCAAAGAGTGGGACACAACTGAGCAACTTTCACACACTTTCAGTTTAAGCAAAGTCAAGGACCTTTAGTTCCTCCTGAAGAGGTATAGTCAATACTCTGAGCCATGTTCTGTGGGCTGTCTTATAGATACGGAAACCCCCAGTAGGTGGAGAAGTTAACTCCGTGATGAGCAGACTGTAGTCGTGACGTAAGAAAGAAAGTGAAGCTGCTCCGTCGTGTCCAACTCTTTGCAACCCCATGGACTGTAGCCTACCAGGCTCCTCCGTCCTTGGAATTTTCCAGCCAAGTGTACTGGAGTGAGTTAGTCATTCCCCTCTCCAGGGGATCTTCCCAACCAAGGGATCAAACCCGGGACTCCCACATTGCAGGCTGGTGTTTTACCCTCTGAGCCTCCAGGGAAGTCCAGTCATGACATAAGCTGCCACAATTCAAAGAGCTGGCTTCAAGTAAATGGGAAAAAACCCACCCTGGAAGTGAAGATTAAATGTACCTACAATTGCGGAAGTGACCCTAATCAGACCACCAATGACGGATTTCAAGATGACGCTCGGATTTGACTGTGCCGTTTCTGCATGGACCCCCTTCCCTCTTTCTATAAAAGCTCTTGCCCCCTGATTGTCAGGTTGAGGGGAGTCAGCCTCTGGAGAGGACCCCACCTACCCTCAGTTGCTGCCATCCAAAATAAAGCAGACTTTCCTTCCCACAAGCCAGAACTCTAATGGTTTAGCACCAAGCAGCCACACATGGGTTCAGTATACTGTATCGGTGTTTATCTTTCTGGCTTACTTCACTCTGTATAAATACATATAAGTTCTTTCAACAACGAGGTGAGGCAGCGGTAAAGAATTAGCCTGCCAACGCAGGAGACGAAGGTTCTATCCTTCGGTCAGGAAGATCCCCTGAAAAAGGAAATGGCAAATCACTCCCGTATTCTTGCCTGGGAAACCCCAGGGACAGAGGAGCCAGGTGGGCTACAGTCCACGAGGCCACAAAGAATCAGACCTGTGGAAACAAAACCACTTGGCAGAGATAGACTGAACACAGAGCTACCAACACAGTCCTTGCTGGTTAGCATGAAGCGAATCATATCCACTTCTTTTCCAGATCACTCAACGCCGGTTATGTTGACAGCAAGATTGGGAAAAAAAAAAAAAAAAATCCCACTTGGATTTTAAACGCAAGACACTTTCAAAACATCTGCATGGATATCAAACATTGGGATGTTCAAAGCATCCTTGGGAATTAGAGGGGAAGGTTGGGTATCTGCATTTTTTGTTGTTGCTCCTTTTTGTCATAAGCTTAGATTTTAGGACAGTTTCAAATGTGAAAAACAACCCAAAACACGTCAAGACAGTGTACACTGTTGTCCTATGTCTCATATCCTGCTTGCTCTATTGTTAACATCTGAACTGGTCCATGTGTTATAACGAATGATTCAATTGTGAAGTATTACAAGTAAGTAAAGACCATACTCGATTTAGATTTCCTTCATTTTGACCGTATATCCTTTCTTTTTTCAGTCATAGGATCTTGAATTCCATTTTAGTCATTATGTCTGCTTAGACTCCTCTTGGCCGTGATAGCTTCTCAGACTTCTCCTCTTTCTTCTGACCTTGACAGTTTTGAAGAGCTCTCACCAGGCATTTTTGCAGAATTTCCCACAATTGGCCTTTTTTTTTTTTTTTTTTTTGTGGATTTTTCATGAGTAGACGGGGATTATGATTTTGGAGAGGAAGCTCGGGAAAGAAATGTCCTTCTCATCACATATCAAGGGCGTGTGCTCTCAACATGACTTACAAGCTGGAAGTGGACCTCCACCCCCTGGCCAAGGTCACAGTTGTTAGGTTTCTCCATTGTCAAGTTTCTCCTCCTTGAATTTTAGACTGCTGGGATGGAAAACAGCAGTCAGAGCCAAACTCACGTACAGGCATGCTCCAATGCGTCAAGGGATGGAATCTTCAGAAATTAGCTAGACTACTTCTGCATAGGAGCTTGGCTTCCTCTCCCCACGGTAGGGAGAATCATGTCACGCCTTCCTCAAGAGATCCGTACCCTGCTCCCCAGAACCTGAGAAGATGATACGATGCGTGGCAAGAGGGATTTAAATTTGCAGATGCAATTAAGGATGATAATCACTTGCCCTTAACATAAAGAAATTATCCTGGATTATCAGTTGGGTCCCAGTGTCCTCACAAGCGTCCTTTATAGTGAAAGACAGAGGCAGAAAGAGAGAAGTTACACAATGGAAAATGCTATGCTGCAGGGAGTTTTGTATTCTGTATTGCTTTTTGCAGATTAAAGAGGGCACCTTGAGACAAAGAACGTAGGTGGCTTCTATCTATTAAAAAAAAAAAAAAACTCAAGAAAGAAGTTTTTCCTTAGCTCCATCGAAAGGATTCACTCCTGTGTACACCTTGATTTTACCCAGTGAGAACCGTTTGTGCTTTTGACCTCCAAAACTATAAGTCAGATATGTGTTGCTAAAAGCCAGCAAGTCATTTGTTACAGCAGCGATACACAGCTCATACCTCCGTTTTTATCTTTTCATTCATTTCTGACCACATGAGGCTGGAGGTATGTATTTAAGCACAACAGGATTTAACAGGATTTAATGTTATTCCTCAAGTTGTTCTAGCCTTGGCCAGTGAGAACTCTTACTTACCTTACCTTAGTTGGTTTAGGTGCTATGTTTATTAACTCAGCCATGCCCGACTCTTTGAGACCCCATGGACTGTAGCCCACCAGGCTCCTCTGTCCATGGGGATTCTCCAGGCAAGAATACTGGAGTGGGTTGCCATGTCTTCCTCCAGGGGAAATCCCTGACTCAGGTCTCCCACATTACAGGCAAATGTTTTCCATCTAAGCTACCAGGAAAGTCCAAGGATATGGGAGTGGGTAGCCTATCAGTTCTCCAAGGGACCTTCCCAACCAAGGAACCAAAGCAGGGTCCCCTGCATTACAAGCACATTCTTTACAAGCTGAGCTACCAGGGAAGCCCTATACCCCTTCAATATACCCCCATCACTGTGGTTATTTTTCATTGACTTTTTTCTTTTAATTTATTTATTTTAATCGGAGGCTAATTACTTTACATTGTTTGGTTTTTGCCATACATGGACATGAATCAGCCATGGGTGTACATGTGTTCCCCATCCTGAAGCCCCCTTCCTCCTCCCTCCCCATCCCATCCCTCAGGGTCATCCCAGTGCTCCAGCCCTGAGCACTTGTCTCATGCATCGAACCTGGACTGGCGATCTGATTCACATATGATAATATACATGTTTCAATGCTATTCTGTCAAATCATCCCACCCTCGCCTTCTCGCAGAGTCCAAAAGACTGTTCTGCACATCTGTGTCTCTTTTGCTGTCTTGCCTATAGGGTTATCATTACCATCCCTCTAAATTCCATATATATGCGTTGGTACACTATATTGGTGTTATTCTTTGTTTCGTTGACTTTCGAACACTGCCTTGCTTCCTGGCACTATCGGATACTTCGGGATGGTCTGGTACATTTTCTACCCCCTGTCAAGAATCAGCCGTTTCTCCAAGGAGTTCTGGTTCCTTCAACTGGACATCTGTATGTTGTAAGTCAAGAAGCTGAAGGAGGTCAAATGAGGATGTCTTCTTTAACAGATGTGAGAATGAGTCGGTGACCTAGCAAATATCTACATGACAGGCTTTACAGTGTACAGCTGGGTCCACAAAACATGCAAGCCAGTGACACAGCAAAAATGATCACTCGGTTTTGCCCTCATCCAGCTGATCTCCCTATTACGACAATGGTTATTTTATTATGTCACTATGATTGTCCAAATTACCGTGCTGGCTTAGAACCTGCAGGGCGCTGGTCCATCTACTTTGTAACCATCTGAAAACTTGTCAGAAACTATTCTTGCCCCCACTGTACAGATGAGACAGCGGAAGCCAAAAGCAGTTAAGTAATTTGTTCCAGGAGATCAACTTGCCACAGTCGGCAGAGTGAAAACCATGACCCAAACGCATGTGGACAACAGAGCATCACCGTCTGACAAAGGGTGAAGGGTATTTTATGCGATGTGGTGGGTTTGTCTCTGGGGAATGCGGTTTTGTTTTGGCCCCCCAAGTGAATTGATGCATCACAGAAGAATAGCAAATGACGACATCCTAGGACCACTGGTGTAATAAAGAAAATGAAAATTCGACCTAAATAACTATTGAGAAGAACAGTCCGTTGGACTGTAAGGAGATCAGATCAGTTGATCCCAGAGGAAATCAACCCTGAATATTCACGGCTGAGGCTGAAGCTCCAATACACTGGCCACCTGATGCGAAGAGCTGGCTCACTGAAAAAGACCCTGATGCTGGGAAAGACTGAAGGCAGGAGGAGAAGGGGATGACAGAGGACGAGATGGTCGGATGGCATCACCGACTCAGTGGAGATGAGATTGAGCAAAGTCTGGGAGATGGTGGAAGACAGGGAAGCCTGGCATGCAGCAGTCCGGGTGTCACAAAGAGTGGAATACAACTTGGGAACAGGGCAGCAACAACAAGATCTATGAATATGGAGGAAAACACTTGTTCAGAGAAACGTAACAACCAGATGTCAGAAACTGTGTTTCAAAGAGCGAGATGGGGAAGAAAAAAGTGCATGCAAGGAGACCTTTTTGACAAAGGGTAGATGTGTTCATCATCAGAATATTGTTTGGAAAGAAAAGCCATTCTTCAGGCAAGAATGTGGCACTGAGCTTGTGGGGGAAAAAAAACTGTGTTTTGGCTATAGTCCTACATGTTAGTGATAGAGATCCTTAAGCTATTCAAGTCACTGTCCACAAAGACTGAGAATCCTTACAAGATGGTGTGATCACAAAATATGACCCTGTCCTGTTGAACACATTCTGATGATTTCTAATTGACTTCCATCTTGATATTCCTGCAAGCTACTGCCTCATAAACTAAAACGGAGACCAGGATGGGATTTTCATTAATACAACCATTTAATCCCATAGGCTTAAAGGACTCTAAGGCAATTAATCCATTGTATTTTAAATCCATAAAGCATTTGCCTTGGGCCAAGATGTAAGCTTAATATCTCTCTAGGTGTTTAGAGATTTGGGCAAAAGGGGTTCCAGCTTTGAAAGCATGTTATTTTGAGAACCAGAGACAAATTCACTGTGAGCTTGATGATTTGGTCTCCTTGGTAATTACATGCAATTTCAGGTATTGATGGAAATCTCTCAAGGTTATGGATTTGGGTCGTTATTCTTCTTATTTTCAGTTGAAGAAATAGGGGATGACTAAGTCCCGCTCAAAATTCTGATCACCATAAAGTCAACAAGAAGATGGTTAATAGTGTTGAAATATATTCAATTGCTGGTCCTTCAGCAAGAAAAGTTGCTCCCATGGTTACAAGTGGTGACTAGTCATTATCCCAACCCGCTTTCAAGACTCCCATGAATTTTTCCAGCAGGACTCTCTCTTAAGAAGCGACTTCTTGATGCTGTGTTCAGAAGCATCCTTGGACGCAAACTTCCCAACTAAAACACTCAGGAAAACAAAAAAAGAAGATGTGAACATCTTCGCAAACCCCAAACAGAGGAAAATCTCAGGCTGCATCTGGTAGGTTTCTATGAATCCCCATAAAATGCTAAAGGGAGTTCAGTCTAGTGAGGGATTTTCTGAAGGCATTAAGACACTGGGAATCAGTCTATGATCATGTACACACTGTTGTATTTAACTTGGAGAACCAGCAAGGACCTGCTGGACAGCACAGGGAAATCTGATCAATGTCACGTGGCAGCCTGGATGGGAGGGGAGTTTGGGGGAGAAGGGATACGTGTATATGTATGGTTGAATCCCTCATTTGTATACCACAATACAAAATGAACTTAAAAACAAAGAAAACCTTACAAAAATCAATCAGTATACCATTGGATCTCCTTTCCTAGTAAATTCAGTCACCTGTTCCTAAAAATAGTGCCTCTATCTCTACAAACAAGGCTTTCTAAGTGGCTCAGTGATAAGGAATCCAGCTACAAATGCAGAAGATGTAAGAGACACAGGTTCAGTGGCTGGGTTGGGAAGATCCCCTGGAGAAGGGAATGGCAACCCATCCCAGTATTCTTGCCTGGAGAATCCCATGGACAGAGGAGCCTGGTGGGCTACAGTCCATGAGGTCACAAAAGGGTCATAAGCGGCTGAGTATGCACACTGCACAAAGCTACAAAACAGAGAGACATACCCCCTACTTCAGGGTGTTGCTTGGACATTATTTCAGGAAAGCTCTCGACTCCAACATCTCAAAGCATACCTTGAAATTAAACCAATTTTAAACCAACTGGAAGAAAGCAGGTAGGACGCAGGGTGGGTGCATGGAAACGCCCAGTCACTGTCAGCTGCAGAAATTAACAACTCAGAACAAATCTGAGAAGTCCACTGAAGTTCTTCACACACTCAGCAAATACAGAGAGTTTGAGTGTTAAGAAATATGTAGACTGTTTTGGTAAGGGGCCCAGGCTGCCTGGAGGTGAATGCTTCATTAGAAACTGAATTTGAAAAAGACTTGACTGGATAAACCACTGCCAAGGGACGCGGGAGGCTGAGCCCAGTAACAAACAGCAACCACTACATTTGTTAGGAACGCCCAGGCGTGTGTGACGGTGGTTTGCGACCACGCCACTGAACCATGAAGACCTCTGGGCCCTTGGTAAAGGAAAGGCGCTTTCATTCATTCTTACACATATTCTTATATATTCCTCCCTTCAGTTGCCTGACACCTTATCTGGGTAACTCTTAACTGGCTCTATGATAAGAAAGAAGAAATAAAGAAAGACAGTGTATGTTTTGTCGGGGAATAAAAGCAGCATGGAACAAAAGATAACCGCAGACTCTGAAAGACTCCACGGGGACGTTTAGATGACTGTTTGCCATTTTTCATGGAGTAGAATAAGATGTCACTTCCTTGGTTCAGAGGCATGAAATGGGGCCAGTCTAAGAAAAACTAAGGTGACAAATGTTCATGGGAAGAAATAGCAAGTGTAGTGGATGGAACTGGGCTTATCTGGAGGTTCAGATGGTAAAGAATCCACCTTTAATCCAGGAGACGTGGGTTCGAGCCCTGGGTCTAGAAGATCCCCCGGAGAAGGAAATGGCAACCCACTCCAGTATTCAGGCCTGGAGAATCCCATGGACAGAGGAGCTTGGAGGGCTACAGTCCATGGGGCCACAAAAGAGTTGGGCCTGATTGAACAATTCAGCAGAAGCATATTAACTCTTTAAGGGAGCACTCAGAATATGCTACATTTATATATTTGAGGGTCACAATGCCAGGATGAGTTCCAAGAGATCTGCCATTAGGAAATGAGAACTTCAATAGGGGAAAAAAAAAAAATCAAGCGAAAATAAACAAAACCTTGCATGTCAACTGCTAGGTATAACTTCAGATATAAAGTCTCCAAACAGAGAATTCTATCAGATTTTTTTTTCCTTCTCTGCCCAAGAGGTGGGGTTTCCCAATTGGTTCACTGGTAAGGAACACGCCTGCCAATGCCGGAGATGCAGGTTCGATCCCTGGGTTGGGAACATCCCCTGGAGAAGGAAAGGGCAACCCACTAGAGGATTCTTGCCTGAGGAATCCCATGGACACAGGAGTCTGGAGGGCTACAGTCCATGGAGTCGCAAAGAGGTGGACAGGACTAGTCATTGAGCAGGCACTCGCTCAAACTTCAGTTCAAACGGCAACACTAAACTATAAAACTCAGGTTATGGAGTCCTGACACATTCTCCTCAAGCGAAACACTTTGATGGATATACATAAAACGCTAAGCTTTCAAAAAGAAAGAAAATTATCTCAAGATCCCATAAGGAAATGACTTTAAGAATGCTGATGGCAGATCAAAGGGAAGAAAGGAGGTTTGTTGCTTGGCATCAACAGGGGAAGGAGAAAAGACAAGTGAAGAGCAATGGGCTTCTCTGCTGGCTCAGCTGGTAAAGAATCTGCCTGCAACGTTGGAGACCTGGGCTTGATCCCTGGGTTGGAAAATCCCAAGGAGGCGGGAAAGGCTACCCACTCCAGTGTTCGGGCCTGGAGAATTCCAAGCACTGTGTAGTTAATGGGGTCGCAAAGAGTCAGACGCGACTGAGCGACTTTCACTTTCAAGCAATGGAATGGTCAAAGGAGAAAACATGTTGGGAAGATGGAAAATAGCATTTGATACAATTAATAGAGTCAATGAAAGGATTAGAGGCTCTGTAGTATTTGTTTTGACAGGGAACCCTTTTTTCATCCAATTCATAAAGAGCTGATGGATCAGTGCAGACAACATGCTTTGGAAAAGGCTGAATTATATGACAATGTTAAAAGGAGTGACTCCTGTTGATGTGTGTCTAACCAGAGAAAAACAATTTGTGTCACCAACTAAATAAGACAGAATGGGTGACTTATTACGTCTAAATACATGAACTGCTGCTGCTCCTGCTAAGTCACATCAGTCATGTCCAACTCTGTGCGACCCCATAGACAGCAGCCCACCAGGCTCCTCCGTCCCTGGGATTCTCCAGGCAAGAACACTGGAGTGGGTTGCCATTTCCTTCTCCAACGCATGAAAGTGAAAAGTGAAAGTGAAGTTGTCCAACTCTTCACGACCCCATGGACTGCAGCCCACCAGGCTCCTCCGTCCATGGGAATTTCCAGGCAAGAGGACTGGAGTGGGCTGCCATGCCCTCCTCCAGGGGATCTTCCCGACCCAGGGATGGAACCTGGGTCTCCCGCACTGCAGGCAGATTCTTCATCAACTGTCTGATCAGGCCAACCGCATGCCTTCCCTGTATTGCCAGGTAAATGGGGATTCTGGGAGCGACCCCAGGCCAGCAGGATTTGAAGGCGGGCCAGGGGACACCGGCCACCATCTGGACCCAGTCGGGTGCTGGGGTGTTAGTCTTGCCTGCAGCCTGGATACAGCCCCAGACCGAGCATCCCCGACTGTTTTCATCTCACACCACGGGCACCACCTCCACGTCCGGCGGCTGAAGAGCCGGGTGCCTGCTTCTCGATAGGAACTGAAGAACGCTTTGTCCCCATCTGCAGCCAATGTTTCTCAATTCATAACAGATGAGGGGCAGAGCCACCGTGAAGAGCTCTGTGAGCAAAGGCATAAATTCCCGGTGAGCCAGCGAGACGACGAAGGAGAACGCAGCTGAGAGATGGAAGCTGCGCCTGGATCGGGCCCGAGTTTTCCTGGTGGCTTCGAAAACCCTGCGTGCTGTGACCTGCTTCTTTCTCTTTGCCTTTTTCCCTTTTCTCCTTCACTTGCCATCATCACAATCTAAGACCCTCCCCCTCCATGAACCATTAGGTGGACAACTCCTGAACGTCCACGTGAAATGAATTATCAAGGCTGGTTATCACACAGGGAACTACACTCAATATCTTGTAATCATCTGTAAAGAAAATAATTTCAAAAATAATACATCTGTATGCATATATATATATATGTGAAATCACAAAAAAATTCTACATTTTGAAATTTAGTACTGTTTATCCTTTTGCCAGTTTTTCTGACTGTCCTATGGAATATAAACATACAAGATTTGAAATGTATTTGTGTAGGGCATAAGATTAATAAGCGTGTGTGAAAGTTGCTCAGTCATGTCCGACTCTTTGCGACCCCATGGACTGAAGCCCACCAGGCTCCTCTGTCCATGGGATTCTCCAGCCAAGAATGCTGGAATGGGTTGCCATTTCCTCCTCCAGGGGATCTTCCTGACCCAGGGATCAAACCTGGGTCTCCTGCATTGCAGGCTGATTTTGTTTACGGTCTGAGCCACCAGGGAAGCCCAAGATGAATATACTTTAATATCCAAATAAATCAATTTTAGTTAGGCTCCTCTGTCCATGGGATTCTCCAGGCAAGAATACTGGAATGGGTTGCCATTTCCTTCTCCAGGTTATCTTCCTCACCCAGGGATCGAACCCAGGTCTCCTGCATTGCAGGCAGATTTTTTAATGCTCTGAGCCACCAGGGAAGCCCAAGATTAATCTACATTAATATACAAATAAATCAATTTTATTTAAATCATTAATGACATGAAAAAATATGTTTATGCTTTCTGCACTGAGCAAAATAAGAGAAACATTAATATGTCTCCCTGTGATTATCTATTTTTTTCTTCTCCCTTATATTTCTTCTCATTTTCACTGCATGTATCTTTTTTTTTTCCATTTATTTTTATTAGTTGGAGGCTAATTACTCTGTATGTATCTTTGTCTGTCTGTTGTTAGGTGTCTAATGGTTTATGATGTCTGTCATCTTTGTGGACTGTACCTTTTATCATGAAAAATATTCCACTTTGGTTCATTTTAAAAAATAAGTTTAAAAAAATTAAATAAAAATAAATAATTAAACATAAAAAAGAATTTATAAAAGAAAATTATCAAGGCTGGAAAACCCAGAACACAGCTCAAGAAAGCCAGGAAAAGTCCCAGGACCCTGCATGCTTCCTCGCCTGCCAAGCACCCCCCTCAGCCCTGTTGGTGCGTGAACACAGGCATGGGTGCTGAGACAGGCCGGTTTGTTAAGGATGGCGCCGTTCTCTGCATCCTCCCATGGGTCAGAGGCAGAGCAAGCCTTCCCGTGTGCAGCAGGAATTTCGAGGGACCACAAATCAGCCACGTGGCAGCCTGCGGGCAATTCGGGGAGAGCGTGGTTGTCCACTTGCTGTCCAAGCTGCAGACGGGAAGTCCGGGCGCCCGCTGGGCCAGGGGACCGCAGAGCTGCCGTCAGCATCGATGGGCACGCACCAGTGGGGCCAGGCCAGCGGCTTCCCTGGCACTCAGATGGCACAGAACCATCGCGTCAGTGAAGGGGGAGAGTGGGCTCTTTTTTTATCTTATTTTAAAGGTCAAGTCCCTGTATTTACAGGCATATGACTCGAGAGAGAGAGAGAGACACACAGGAACCCCTCTGTACAGGCATATGACTCGAGAGAGAGAGAGAGAGACACGGGAACCCCTCTGATGGAGAGCATAATCCCATCGCCATGGAGATCGTTGAGGAAACACCAGCACCATCTCCAACAGCGCCCTGAAAACATGGCCCAGGCAGACCCTGGCTCCCCACAAAAGCATCTCTCAGCTTCTGGCACCCTGCTTCATGGAAGAAGCGTTCCCAAACACAGCGAGCTAAATAAGCCATTTTAAGGCAGAAACATCCTATTTGCCATGGATTCGCTCAGGGCTATTCAAAGGGAGCCTCGGAAAACAACGGTTCCAGCCATGCATCCTTGTTGTTCTTGTTTTACATTTCACCAGGAATGCAGTCTCTCTTTTATCACGACTCTGCGGTGGACCGGCTCTGTATGATAATGCAGTTTGCAAACCAAATGTGTGTGTGTGTGTTTGCATGTGGGTATGCTCAGCCATGTCCAGCTCTTTGCAGCCCCATGGACTGTGGCCCACCAGGCTCCTCTGTCCATGGGACACTCCAGGTAAGAATACTGGAGTGGGTTGCTGTTCCCTTCTCCAGGGGCTCTTCCCAACCTAGGAATGAAACCCAGGTCTCCTATCCTGCAGGCTGACTCTTTACTGCTGAGCTACCCGGGATGCTGTCCCCAAATGACCTACATTTAAGGGAGACACAGAAGTTCCTGGGCTTCCCGGACAGTTCAGTTGGTAAAGAATCATAACCAGACAAACTCATGCTTTGGAAAGACGGATAAGTGAGACACGGGAGGTAACTTAGCCTCCGAGATTTAAGAAGATGCAAAGTTCAGAGTCATTTGTAATTTTTTAAAGAGTATTATTGATATATACTTGATTTATAATACAATGTCCTTTTGGTTTCTGGTGTACTTTGTAGCACAGAGAACTCTACACAATATCATTCAAAAAATTAATGGAAGAGAATCTAGGGAACTTCTCTGGTGAACCAGTGGCTAAGACTCTCTGTTGTCAAGGTAGGGGACCAGGGTTCTGTCCCTGGTCTGGGAATTAGCTACCACATATCGCAGCAAGCAATTTGCATGCTTTAACTCAAGTTTCCGCATGCCGCGACGAAGAACCAAATAAAGAAATAAATATTTTCTTAAAAGAACCTAAAAAGGGATATATATTTATACACTTATATACACACATATTGGCGTAGGAAATGGCAACCCATTCCAGTATTCTTGGCTGGAGAATTCCATGGACAGAGGAGCCTGGCGGGCTACAGTCTTTGGGGTTGCAAAGAGTCAGATACAGCTGAGCAGATAACACACACACACACGTGCATACATATATATATATATATGTAATGTATATTTAAAATATAGGAGACAGTGAAGGACAGAAGTCCCTGGCATGCAGTAGTCCATGGGGTCGCAGCGAGTCAGACACGACTTAGCAAGAAGTATGTATGTATACATTTATATATACACACACAGGCTGCCCTGGTAGCTCAGCTGTTAAAGAATCTGCCTGCAGTGCGGGAGACCTGGGTTCAACCGCTCGGTTGGGAAGATGCCCTGGAGAAGGGAAAGGCTACAGACTCCAGTATTCTGGCCTGGAGAACTCCACGGACTGCATAGCCCATGGGGTCTCAAAGAGTCGGACACGACTGAGCGACTTTCACTTTCATGTATATATACACACATGTACAGGCACACACACACAAAACTGAATCACGTTGATGTGCATCGTGTAAGCTTTCAGCTTTGTTTGCTTCGGGCCGAAGGAGCCTGTCTATCAGAATGGCCGGGGAACACGCGTTAATTGGACAGAGATGTAGTCACGCGTAACATGGACTATCGCCTTGAAACCAAACAATTAGGCAGAGATGACTGGACGTGGCCCAACAACGCATTAGCATCTTTTTAGCCAGATATTATGAGGTGACAGGCTGCGTGGAACAGACCAGACTGGGATCAGTCCAGTGTGAAGATGAATTCTATTAATAAATCTAACAGGCTCCGCTCTGGATACATGGAACATTTCCCCTGTCACCAAGGAAAGGGGGTTATTGACAAAAAAGCAGCAGGAAGAGACACACAACCTTCCAAACCTCAGCAACTGCCAACGGTAGTTGGATCACTCCGGAGAGGAACACATTCCTTAGCTACTGGAGAGTGACCTCAGTGATGGCTGTGAATATTTTTAATGATATGGATCTAATGCAGTGAAGCTGCAAAAGAAAACAAAAATGACAGTACTTGACACTTAGCGTTCATCAGTGGTGCTGATTTCAACCACTCTGGTTATTTGAATGAACAGAGAATGTCACGTCATCAGAAACAATAAAGCTTGCCAAAAGCTAAGGTGCCTAATGTTGACTGGGTACATTACAAATTTAGTGCGTTTTTTTCTTAGACAAAACAGAGGTGTTTCGGCAGCTTTGGAAAAAGGGATTCAGGAACCCCATCACAGGAAATTTGGGTTAGGTTGGTTGCGGAGAGAGTTTGATTCTGCAGAATCAGGTTCATGCAGTGAGGGGGTCACGGGATGGCAGACGATTCTCAAGCGTACTGGAATTCCTTGGTGGCTAAGACGGTAAAGCGTCTGCCTACAATGTGGGAGACCTGGGTTCGATCCCTGGGTTGGGAAGATCCCCCGGAGAAGGAAATGGCAACTCACTCCAGTATCCTGGCCTGGAAAATCCCATGGACAGAGGAGTCTGGTAGGCTACAGTCCATGGAGTCGCAAAGAGTCGGACACGCAAAGAGTTACTTCACTTCACTTCACTTAACTCAAGCGTACCAAAGTCAGGATGCCTAGACAGACACTCAGAAGAAAGAAACAGTCCAGAAGAAAACCATTAAGAGGCTCTGAATTATTTAGAAGAAGAATTAGTAAACCCCTTATTGACAGTTCTACAAGAAGACTAAATCACAAAGTGCATAAGTGGATGGACGGAAAGATTAGGTAGACAGAAGAATGGATGACTGGATCAGTTGATGGATGGATGGATGGATATATATAGTGAAAAAGAAAAAGATTAATTTTTTTACATTTCCAGATCAGTAACTTGCCCATGTCTATATGTAGATCACAGATTTTATGAACATGAGATCACTGCTATAGACCATCAGGCTAATTTAACTTCGAGCAACTCCATATAGGTTCAACGTTTCTAGTTTTAAAACAAACTGCTTAAATCATCCTGTAATTAACAACATGATGTGAACTAACAGATGTTTCATAAATTGACACAATCACAGACAAGGTGTTATTACCAAATTAGTAGGATGGATAGTGATAGTAACAAAAAAAAAATGCCTCCAGAGAAGACAAAAGTGACTCCGCTACACACTTGCTGTAAGATTTTAGTCATACTAAATCAAGTCCCTACCTAAAAAGTTCCTAATGTAACTGATCTGAACAACTCATCATGAGAAAACAAAGCTTGCATATGTGGGAAAAGGTATGTAAATACCTTTATTTTTACAGGTATGTAAATACCACACCTGTAAGGTATGGGGTAAATCTCTAACTTTGAAATATCACAGATGCACTGAAAACTGGTCCCACAGGACACAGAATCCTAGCATAGAATTTTTGTTGTTGGAGGAAAAAATGAAGAGAAAAAAAAGAAGTCTTCAATTTACTAAAAATGAACTAAAGGACGTTAAAAATGTATATGTGAATATGCGTGCACACATACATACATGTAATAATTGAAGTACAGACAGCATGAACATGGAAAACATTGCAACTTTAACGTCTAAAACAAATTTCCAACAATCACCAAATGCTGAAGTCAATCAAATCCATAAACACAAAATACATTGCAATGTGTTGCAACGTATTCAACTATGAAACTAAAGGAAACATAACGATATCAATGAACTTATTTACAAAACAAAAACAGAATCACAGAGAATACAAACTCACATTTACTAACAGGGAAAAGATGAGAGGGACAAATTCCAGTTGGCATTAACAGATATAAAAAATTTGGAGTTGGGATTAACAGATACACACCACTCTATATAAAATAGATAAGTAATAAGGACCTACTGTATAATGCAGATTACTCAGTATCTTGGACTAAATCATCATGGAAAAGAATATATATATATATATATATATATATATATACACACATATAGATGTATATCTGTATATATTTGTTATTGCTCAGTTGCTCAGTTGTGGCCGACTGTTTGCGACCCCATGGACTGCAGCACACCAGGCCTCCCTGTCCATCACCAACCCCTGGAGTTTGCTCAAACTCATGTCCATTGAGTCGGTGATGCCATCCAACCCTCTCATCCTCTGTCGTCCCCTTCTCCTCCTGCCCTCAATCTTTCCCAGCGTCAGGGTCTTTCCAAATGAGTCAGCTCTTCGCATCAGGTGGCCAAAGTATTGGAGCTTCAGCTTCAGCATTAGGCCTTCCAATGAATATTGAGGGTTGACTTCCTTCAGGATGGACTGGTTGGATCTCCTTGCAGTCCAAGGGACTCTCAAGAGTCTTCTCCAGCACCGCACTTTGAAAGCATCAATTCTTCAGCACTCAGCTTTCTTTATAGTCCAACTCTCACATCCATACATGACTGGAAAAACCACAGCTTTGACCATGCAGAACTTTGTTTGGCAAAGTAATGTCTCCGCTTTTTAATACGCTAAGTTTGTCATAGCTTTCCTTCCAAGGAGCAAGCATCTTTAAATTTCATGGCTGCAGTCACCATCTGCAGTGATTTTAGAGCTCAAGAAAATAAAGTTTTCACTGCTTCCATTGTTTCCCCACCTATTTGCCATGAAGTGATGGGACCAGATGCCATGATCCTATTTTTCTGAACTCAGCGTGAGTTGTAAGCCAGCTTTTTCACTCTCCTCTTTCACTTTCATCAAGAGGCTCTTTAGTTCTTCTTCACTGTCTGCCATAAGGGTGGTGTCATCTGCATATCTGAGGTTATTGATATTTTGCCCAGCAATCTTAATTCTAGCTTGTGCTTCTTCCAGCCCAGCGTTTCTCATGATGTACTCTGCATATAAGTTAAATAAGCAGGGTGACAATATACAGCCTTGACATATTCCTTTCCCCAGCTGGAACCAGTCTGTTGTTCCACGTCTGGTTCTAACTGTTGTTTCTTGACCTGCATACAGGTTTTTCAGGAGGAGGGTAAGCTGGTCTGATGTGCCCATCTCTTTAACAATTTTACATAGCTCGCTGTGATCCTCACAATCAAAGGCTTTAAAGTAGCCAATGAAACAGAAGTCGATGTTTTTCTGGAATTCTCTTGCTTTTCCTATGATCCAATGGATGTTGGCAATCTGATCTCTGGTTTCGCTGACTTTTCTAAATCCAGCTCGTAAATGTGGACCTTCTTGGATCACATACTGTTGAAGCCTAGCTTGAAGGATTTAGAGCATGATCTTGCTAACATGTAAAATGAGTGCAATTGTGGTGTAGTGCAATAGTCCAATTGTAGTGCTATTGTGGTATAGATATATATAGCATATATATATGTACAGCATATATGCATGTATAAATATATATATATATACATACATATGTATAACTGAATCACTTTCCTGTACACCAACCACTAAGACAATGTTGAAAATCAACTATACCTCAATTTAAAAAATAATTTAAGAATAAAGTAAAATAGAAAAAGAAGATGAACCCACCTCTAGTGTTCGTGCCTGTGGACAGAGTAGCCTGGTGGGCTACCGTCCATCGGGTCGCAAAAGAGTTGACGACGATTTTGTGAGTAAAGAGCAACTCACTTACTATAAATAGAGCATTAAAAACTCCATGAACATTAACTATTTGATCAAGAAAATATTTTGCTGAAATTCTATTTCTGAATGACCTATGTGCATACGTTGCACATTTACAAACTTTACTCACTCATTGTCAGGAATTCTTATTGTTAGTACATGATAGACAAGGGGATGGGGAGGGAGGTGGGAGGGGGCTTCAGGATGGGGAACACATGTACACCCATAGCTGATTCGTGTCAGTGTGTGGCAAAAACCACTACCATATTGTAAAGTAATTAGCCTCCAATTAAAAAAAAAAAAAATGAAAAAAAATAAAAATAACCTCAAGACCATAGATGATAGTAAAAAGGAGTATAATAATTAAGAAATGATAAAATAAATAACTAGTAAGTACCTACTGTATAGCACAGGGAACCTTAATCAATACTCTGTAATGACCTATATGGGAAAAGAATCTAAAAGAGCGGATATATGTATATATATGTATAACTGAGTCACATTGCTCTATAATAGAAACTAACCCAACAGGGTAAATCAACCATATTCCAATAAAGTTAATTTTAAAAAAGAAAAAAAAAAACCTTAATAAATTAAAAGTGATTTCAAGCAAAGGGCTGATACTGGAGAATGTAACATAAGTATTTTTTTTTCTTATAATTAAACATGAATTTAAATGTATAAGAAAACCTGTGAGCACTGTACTTTTATATCAGATATTTTGCCCATTTGAAGTTCTCTGCCAACTGCATAAGCTGCTCAAAAATAATAAAAGACAAGTAAGAATATTCAACCAAATGTGCTATGGGTTCAATATGACGGATGTGTCTACCTCAGGTGAAGATGAATCATTGAAGATTGAGGATGAGTGTAAACCCCAATTCTCTGACCTCTGGTCGATTGAAAGATTAACCACAGGGATATCTGACAGAGAAAGAAACACAGAATTCAAACGAGACTGTTGATCAAAGTGAATTACATTTTGGAATTGGCTTGAAAACACGCATTAGACCTCCGTGGACCTCAGAATGCATTTGGGCATTTTCCAGAAAAGCAGTATGATTTGATTCTGTTGGGAATTCTCCTTTGCCCACCAGAGAAATGGAAATTCAGGACCCACGTGTGTATGCATGAATGAATCCCTCCGGTTAGGATGGGAACCAGTTCTCTGATAAAGTGAGAGAAGATAAGAAACCTGCATTCAGAGCAATAATATCAAATTCAGCTAACACTGGTTAGATGGTTACAACATCAGAGAAACACCAAGTTCTCCAGCTAGCAATTTCAGCCCACGGGGAGAGATTTCCTTCAATTTTCCATTATTGTCTAAAACCCACCATCACCACCTTAAAATATCAGTGCCTCTTCATTCTCTAATTATGTACCCCGTACCAGCTTGGTAGTTAATTGCACATTCTCTTATTCCCTAATTGCAGCCTTGTCGGTTTTCCCAGCAAGAATTTACACTTCTCGTGAACTGCATGGAAGCCTGTGCTTCTCTTTGAAGCAACTGTCTTTACCTGCCTGGCACAATATACCGTCAACAAAGACTCTCTGCTAAATATCAATCCAACGTCACAACGCTCAAAGAGTTGTGACAAAGGCCCACTTGAGCTGAGAGACCTGGAGGAGAGGTCTGGAGGAAAAATGATGAGAATTTAAGCCAGCCACTTATTGCACTGAGAACACGTATTTTCTGCGACTCTCTGCCTCCACGATATATAGTGTTGCTGTCATATTCTGGTTAGTCTCTCATAGCGATGAGTAATGTTGTGTTTTGTTTTTTTTTTTTTTTCCCAAGGACTCTTTTCCTGAGTCAGGACATGTCAACACAAGATCTAACAGTTTCTCAGTCACCTAACTGATGATGCAGCTGCCTTCAAAACACTGCTCTTGGGCAGAAATCGGACACATGAGAAATTTCTGCTGCTGCTGTGAAGTAACACGGGGGACCACTCTCTGAATATGGAAAATACGAAAATGCCTCATCAATACGTTCTGTCTTTTACCGCTTTCTTTCCAAGAATCTGTACGGTTCCCATTACAGAGCAAAACCCTAAAGATGCTCTGACTCACACGAGGAGAATTATAAAGGAAACAGGCAACCCAGGAACTCTTTCCAGAAGGCTACCAAATGGTAAATACATTTCTTTCCTTCTTTTGTCATTTCCAAAAACAGGAGATTAAGATTTGGTATTTCCTCCTTCAACTTGAGAGAGTCATAACCTTGCATAAACGTCAGTTCCCACACATCACTCTCTCCAATCTTCTTTTTTTTTCGTTTAGCAAAATCCTAAACCTGATAAAACTTGACTTTCCCATCTAGGGCACACCCATATTTTTGCTGGTGAGCATAGATGAAGGAATTTGTAGGCCCATCCTGACTGGTCTCACTTTCAAAGGCTGACCACAAATATACAGTATGTTCAAGGTGGAGATGGTAAATTTCCTTCAGAGTTTTCTTTAATCACTAACACCTGCTTCCTGCCTCCTCTGTTTTCAGATGCATCTGTTCCCATCATTACGGTCGGCCTATGAACTTGTCTCCAGCTGTATTGAAAAAAAAATCAGACTAATTTGAAGAAAATTTCCATGTATCTCCAACAACCCAGTTGCCCAAGTATCGCTAATTACCCCAGTTGCTGTGATTGCTCCTTGCCTTTCAGATGGGAAGAGCCAACTCACTGGAAAAGACCCTGGTGCTGACAAAGACGGAAGGCAAGAGGAGAAGGGGGCGGTAGAGGATGAGATGGTCGGATGGCATCACTGACTCAACAGACTGAGCAAACTCCAGGAGATGGGGAGGACAGGGAAGCCTGGCGTGCTGCAGTCCATGGGGTCGTAGAGAGTCAGAGACGACTGAGCAAGTAAACAACAGAAAAAGTGGCCAGTAAGCCCCCTAGTTGCTAGGTTGGCAAACTTTTTTTTCTCATTTCTCTATGTTCAGAACTCTGCTCATGACCTCACTCAGTCTCATGACCTCACACAGTCTCATGACTTTGTGATATTTAAATACCATCTACGTTGAGAATTCCCTGAGGGTCTGGTTACTAGGGCTTGGCACTCACACGGCCATGGCCCCGAGGTTCAATTCCTGGTCCGGAAACTAAGATTATGCAAGATGCATGGTGCAACCAAAGAAAAAAAAGTGTGTGCATGTGTGTGTGTGTGTGTGTGTGTGTGTATAAACACAACCTGCATTGACTAGTTCAACGTTCTTCTCTTTAAACAGGTCTTTCCCTTGAGTGTTAGACTCTGACATCCTCCATCTATGGAATGCCAATTACATGATGTCCCCAAAACATTTCCAACTCAGACTTTCAAACCTCATGGAATCCTCCAGATTCTCTCCACCAGCTGTTTTTTCCAGATTCTTTTGTGTCCATCCTGGGCTTGAGTCAGAAACATTAGAGACCTTTCCTTCCCCTACACGCCACCTCCAAACTCTGGAGACCTTTCTTTCCCTTACACTCCACATCCAAATCATTTGCATTTTTTAAAAAATCCATCAATAGGACTTTGCTGGTGCTTGAGTGGTTAAAAACTTGTCTTGCAACACAAGGGATGGAGGTTTGATTCTTGTTCGGGGAACGAAGACCTCATATGCCATGAAGCAACGAAGTCTGTGCTCCACAACTATGGAGAGGCTGCAACTGCCAAAGCCCACAAGTCACTACCAAGAGTCCACGCGCCGCTACAAATGATCCGCATGATGCAGCAAAGACCCCACACAGTCAAAACAAATAATAACAAAATATCAGTTCAGTTCAGTTCAGTCAGTTAGTCCTGTCCAACTCTTTGCAACACCATGGACTGCAGCACACCAGGCCTCCCTGTCCATCACTAACTCCCCGAGTTTACTCAAACTCATGTCCATCGAGTTGGTGATGCCATCCAAACATCTCATCCTCTGTCGTCCCCTTCTCCTCCCGCCCTCAATCTTTCCCAGCATCAGGGTCTTTTCCAATGAGTCAGCTCTTTGCATCAGGTGGCCAAAATATTGGAGTTTCAGCTTCAGCATCAGTCCTTCCAATGAATATTCAGGACTAATCTCCTCTAGGATGGACTGGTTGGACCTCCTAGCAGTCCAAGGGACTCTGAAGAGTCTTCTCCAGCACCACAGTTCAAAAGCATCACATCTTCAGCACTCAGCCTTCTTTATGTTTCAACTCTCATATTCGTACCAGACTACTGGAAAAAACCATAGCTTTGACTATATGGACCTTTGTCAACAATGTGATGGCTCTGCTTTTTAGTACACTGTCTAGGTGAAAGCTGTCTAGGTAAAACATAAAAATGCTTAAAATTTTTAGAGACAAAAATCTTCTGAAAAGACGAATTTTCAGGTTAGTTGAGAGACAGAATTGTTGAAGGACAAATCAAGAAAAGGTACAGACTGTGCCTAACCAGATATGGAAATACTTGAGAAGTCCTTCCAAGGTCACTGAACCATGAGTAAGACGGCTGCTTCCAGGGCTGCAGGAGGCTCTGTTTAATTTGCTCATTTGGCTTGTTTTTGTCACATATGAACCTATATTTCCTATTGTTTCTTCCCTATGTCTGTCCTATTTTTAGACATCATCAGTGAATTTATATTTCTTCGGCACAGACATCTGAGAAGTCAATGAAGTGTATGTATCCTCGGGTTTTCTAATGGTTTTTATTTATTTCTGTCACCTCCAGCCCCATCTTGTGCCCACCTCCCCATAACTTCTCTCTCCGGATTTTCTTAACTTATTACTGACCGGAGGATTTTTGCAGAAACTAACAGGCGGCTGTTTTTCTTTGGACAGGACAAATTCATTCCGTGATTTCACCAGTCTTGGTGGGTTATTCCATTCAGTAGCTACACCTGATATGCCTGTAAAGTCTTCTACAGCTCCATGAGCTTTATTTTCACTTTCCAGATCAGAGTCCGTCACACTAAGGGTTTCTATCTTTCTCTTGGCCTCATAGTCACATCATCTGAATCAGAACTATATCCCAAAGAACTATCTATCATCTTCTGAGACGAAAGTCTGCATGTCACTGGCACAATCAGAGAAAGTATCTGCGTCAAATTCACTGGAAGATTCTTCTCCACTCAAAACTTCAAATTATGTACTTTCCGAACATTTTATGATAATAAACTTGCATTCGTAATACATAGAAGGTTGAAACAAAAACCTGATGGAGCAAAATATGAATGAGGACAACAACCCTAAGTTGCGTAATGAACCCTTGATCACTTTTAGGTTCTTACAGCTTCACATGGCGATCTTAACTGTATCACTTTCTAAAAATGTATTGATGTGCCTCTGGTCAATAAAGTTCGGGGCTTCCACAATGGCTCAGCAGTAAAAAAAAAAAAAAATCTGCCTACAGTGCAGGAGATGTGGAATCGACCCCCTGGGTCAGGAAGATCCCCTGGAGAAGGAAATGGCAACCCACTTCACTATTCTTGCCCTGAGAATCCCACGGACAGAGGAGCCAGACGGGCTAAAGTCCATGGTGGTCACAAAAGAGTCAGACATCACCTACTGGCTAAACAACAGCCACAAAGAAAAAATGTATTAATACCCCTTCAGTTAATAATATGGAGTCCTAAAGGGCTGTTGTTGCAAAGCAGGGTTCTCATTTGCCAAGATTTGATACCATATTTACTCTGCTTTCCTGCAGAGTGGGAATGGAGGAGCACATCTAGGGAAGCTGTCTGGATGATGATGTCCATGTGAAAGACGGGAGTGAGTGAAAGCCCTCAGTAGTGTCCAGCTCTGTGAAGCCATGGAATGCATACAGTCCATGGAATTCTCCAGGCCAGAATGCTGGAGTGGGTTAGAACTTGTGATGCTGCCCACCATTTCTGGAAGAGATGTTATGACTCTCTCTTGGCAGAGCCATTCAATTCCAGGAAACACATGTATCATTATCTCATCTTCACACCATGTAGGGAGGCGCACGTTGTGAGGTCCAAACAGACCATGAGCACAGAGACAGAAGCAGCATCTTGAGGTGAGGTGTGTGTGGATTTGTGGGAACAAACGTGGAAACAGGGGCCAATGGTGTATTACTCCACAAGGCTACGGTATGCAAAGGAGGCAGGAAATCAAAAGATGAGTGAAAACTACCCAGAGATGAATCAATCAGCAAAGAGGGAAAAAGTCATCAGGGCTTCCAATTCAAAGGTGCCTACGTTTTAATTCAAAACGTCAGGAAATACAGAGAAGTTAGAAGAGAAATGACAACAGGAAGCTCTATTGCACACGATGATTCAGTTCAGTTCAGTCGCTCAGTCGTGTCCGACTCTTTGTGACCCCATGGACTGCAGCACGCCAGGCCTCCCTGTTCATCACCAACTCCCCGAGTTTACTCAACCTCATGTCCATTGAGTTGGTCATGCCATCCAACCATCTCATCCTCTGTCGTCCCCTTCTCCTCCTGCCCTCAATCCTTCCCAGCATCAGGGTCTTTTCCAATGAGTCAGCTCTTCACATCAGGTGGCCAAAGTATTGGAGTTTCAGCTTCAACACAATGATCACCTTTTACTGAAAAAATTTTTCTTCTGGCTATATCACACATCTTGCAGGGTCTTAATTCGCCAACCGAGGATTGAACCTGTGTCCTCGGTAGAAGTGCTGAATTCTAAACAATGCACCACCAGGGATGGCTTTTATCATATTTTTTTAAATTTTAATATTACTTTTTTTTCCATTTATTTGTATTAGTTGGAGGCTAATTACTTTACAATATTGTAGTGGTTTTTGCCATACATTGACATGAATCAGCCATGGAGTTACATGTATTCCCCATCCCGATCCCCCCTCCCACCTCCCTCCCCACCCGATCCCTCTGGGTCTTCCCAGTGCACTAGGCCCAAGCACTTGTCTCATGCATCCCACCTGGGCTGGTGACCTGTTTCACACTTGATAATATACACTTTTCAATGCTGTTCTCTCGAAACATCCCACCCTCGCCTTCTCCCACAGACTCCAAAAGTCTGTTCTGTACATCTGTGTCTTTTTCTGTTTTGCATATAGGGTTATCATTACCATCTTTCTAAATTCCATATATATGTGTTAGTATGCTGTAATGTTCTTTATCTTTCTGGCTTACTTCACTTTGTATAATGGGCTCCAGTTTCATCCATCTCATTAGAACTGATTCAAATGAATTCTTTTTAATGGCTGAGTAATATTCCATGGTGTATATGTACCACAGCTTCCTTATCCATTCGTCTGCTGATGGGCATCTAGGTTGCTTCCATGTCCTGGCTATTATAAACAGTGCTGCGATGAACATTGGGGTGCATGTGTCTCTTTCAGATCTGGTTTCCTCGGTGTGTATGCCCAGCAGTGGGATTGCTGGGTCATATGGCAGTTCTATTTCCAGTTTTTTAAGGAATCTCCACACTGTTTTCCATAGTGGCTGTACTAGTTTGCATTCCCACCAACAGTGTAAGAGGGTTCCCTTTTCTCCACACCCTCTCCAGCATTTATTGCTTGTAGACTTCTGGATAGCAGCCGTCCTGACTGGCGTGTAATGGTACCTCATTGTGGTTTTGATTTGCATTTCTCTGATGATGAGTGATGTTGAGCATCTTTTCATGTGTTTGTTAGCCATCTGTATGTCTTCTTTGAAGAAATGTCTGTTTAGTTCTTTGGCCCATTTTTTGATTGGGTCATTTATTTTTCTGGAATTGAGCTGTAGGAGTTGCTTGTATATTTTTGAGATTAATCCTTTGTCTGTTGCTTCGTTTGCTATTATTTTCTCCCATTCTGAAGGCTGTCTTTTCACCTTGCTTATAGTTTCCTCTTTTTTTTTTTTATCATATTTTATCACCCAATATTTTGGGGGGTTGAGGGTAGAAGGCTTAGACGTGCATTCCTCTTTTTTTTTAATTATTAAATTTGTTTTTTATTGGAGTATAGTTGCGTTCCAATGTTGTGTTAGTTTCTGATGAGCAGCAAAGTGAATCAGAGATATATATACATATATCTGCTCTTTCTTGGATTTCCTTCACATTTGCAGGTGGGATGGACAGGGAGACAGAATGGACACATATACACTACCATACAGAACAGCTAACTAATGAGAAGACACTATTGCAGAGGGAAGTCTATTCATTGCTCCGTGGTGACCTAAATGGCTTCCTCTTTACAGCCGATTTCCACATGTAACCTGAAATTTAGCTTTGGTGCAGTAAAAATAGAATTGATTCTTTCCTTTAAAGAAAAAAATTTCCCCATCCAAGTCACATAAGCTAGGTCAGAAAATATGTCATCAACGATTTTGGTGCCTAAAATTTTCTCTTGCACTTCCTGACACGAAGATTATTTGCTTTAACAATGCTTTTTTTATGAACTACATTTCTAATTTGAAAATGTCAACAACAAAACAAAGCAAAACAGCAAAATATTTTGCACCGTCTAATTAGATTATATGTTCGTCAGGGAAATAGAGTAGCTGGTTTCAACAAATTATAATATTCTTAAAATGTATTATTAAGTAGAATAGTCAGTTTTTTAAAAGACAGTACCTAGACCAGGTTCAATATTCAGTGTCCTGCCGGATCATAAGAGGTTGTAGTAAATGATCTATGTTATTTTTTAGAAAATGTATCCGTTTATTTGACTTAGTTGCAAGTAAAGGTCTTGGTTGCAGCCTCTGGGCTCTATGGTTGTGGACCAAGAGTTTAGTTGCCCCGAGGAATGTGGGAATTTAGTTCCCTGACAACAGATTAAACCCACAAGCATTGCATTAGAAGGCGTATTCTTGACCACTGGACCAGCAGGGATGCACTGAATCGGGTGTGATATTCACTGTTTGCACCCAGAGTTGCTCTGCTCTGAGCTGCAAGTTCTTGTGTTTCTCGTTCTGAGTGATTTCATTTCCTTATGAACTTTGTCCACTTTTGAGATGCTCAGCGTCCTGTCAAACGTTTATCACTTGCTGGTCTGCTCTTGTCTTCCTCTACCCATAACTTTGATTTTCGTCTCAAACCCTGGACAATTCTTTCTTTCTCCTCTGCACATCCTCTTCAAAACCGATGGTGGTTTTTTCCCACATGGATCTACCCTGGTCACATTCCGTTTCACTGTTTAAATAGGGGTCAAGACCAGAAGCAAGCAAATGCCTACAACTGTGGCGAAGTCAAGTTCTCGGGAGACGTGTGATGTGACAACCAGCCTCAGAGATCTCGCTGTCCATCCTCAAGTGTACGTGGCTCTCTACAGAGTTCTGGGCTCCTTGGTTCATGGAGATGGCCTGCCATGAACTTGTGGTCCTCATACCCTTCAGGGATGCATGCCCATTCTTTCCCAGCTTCCATTTCTTCTATCTCTTCCAGTCTGCTTTGACTATTCTTTCTCTTCCCTTTTCGACACCATTGCTTTTCATGTAACTGGGTTTCCCTGGTACCTTGAGTCTGAGAGAAGACACATATGCACACACACACACACACACACACACACACACATATACATGGACAACTGTGCTTATAACAAAGGCCGTGTCTTTGTAAACACCTTCATAGCAATGTGACACTTGCAGTGAGCCCCCTGGAGTGGGCTTGCATGGCGATATTGCGTGTTCCTTCACAACCCACTGACTCAGCAGGTCATTTCTCCAAGCACATGACCGTGTAGACTAGGTCCCCAGAGTCCAGTTACCCTGCAGCATAGACCCCTGCCCACTCACAGGGGCCACAGATGGAGAATCTGGGATGTTCCGCATCTCACGTTATTACTTTTAATCACTTATATCAACGGCTAACAGTCACTTTTGCTTACAAAAAAAAAAAAAGAAAGAAAGAAATAGACAGATACTGATGGCAAACACAAGTGGACGGAAATCGCTCGCTGAAATTAACACTGCAGTGAGGATCCTTCTCCTTTTTAGCTAGATTCTGTTCCTCTCCAGACATAAAGGGAGGAGAGACCGTCTTCTGGATCCATTTGTTTTGCTTAATAACAAAAACAAAAGGAATGTCCTTTTTCGAATGCCCCCCACAGCCATCCACATCTTGATGGCATTTTGCCCTCACTCTGATGCACATTTTGAAATGCAGATTCTTTGTGTTTACATTTTTAAGTCAGCAGATAATATTTTATTTCTGATGAAAGCTATGATGATTGTGGTTAAAAAGCATTGCTGTTCATTCACTAAGCTGTGTCCCATTCTTTGCTAAGTCCTGTCTGACCCTTCGCTAAGTTGGGTCCGACTCTCTGCTAAGTTGATTCCGACTCTTTGCCACCCCGTGGACTTGAGCACGCCAAGCTTCCCTGTCCATCACCATCTCCCGGAGTCTCCTGTAGGTTGTATGTATTGGAAAGCCCAAAGGAATTTTATAAAAGAAGAAGGAAACTTTTTATGCGATGAGACGGCCAATGAGAGATGTTTATGGAGCAGGTACTCCACTGTGTCAGCGGGACCTGAGGTCATCTCCGTCTAGCTAACAACAGCACCACGTTCAGTGTTGAGTTTTCATCTTGTCTTCATACCTGTAAGCTCCTGACAGAAGATGGCCCTGTAAGTCACCTACGTACACATACAGGGAAGGGAGGTCACTGCTGCAAGCTACCTGGGTCTCTTTCACCAGAAGAGAGGAAGCTTGAGAAGAAATAGTCCCCACAAGAGTCCGTAAGACTCCTTCCTTGTCTTATGGGTGCAGTTCAATTAATTGATTGACACTGTTGTGTTAATTTCTGCTGTAACCACCAAAGTGACTTGGGTATATGGAAATGGCAACCCACTCCAGTCTTCTAGCCTGGAGAATTCCATGGACAGAGGAGCCTGGCGGGCTGCAGTTCGTGCAATCACAAAGAGTCGCACACAAGACAGCAACGCTCATTCTTATTCTGTGTGTGTGTATGTGTGTGTGTGTTAGATGCTCATTCGTGCCTGACACTGCGATCCCCGTCACTGAACTTGCGGATTCCATCACTGTTCCAATTCCTTCATCTGAAAGCAACAACATATCAGGTTGGCAAAAAGTTCCGGCTTTTCCATAAGATGTTACGGAAAAACCTGAATGAACGTTTTCTGCCAAACCAATAAGTGAACAACCCGTCAAAAAGAATGAAGTCAGATGACACAGATGTACCTAAGCATCTAGGAGGGAAGCCTGGCCTGCCTACATGCTAAAAGAAAGATACTTCTGGTACTGAGTCATGAAGGGACAAGACTTATCAAGGCAAAAAGCTGAATAAACATTAAATACCAGCAAAAATCCAGACCAGGAAACATTATGAGGAATATTATGAAGATATTAACAAATGTGAAACTAATTGCTCTTCCAAAGAAAGGTGAATGATGACTAAATTCATATCAGTACATTTTTTCTTGTAGATCTCAAACTTCAAAGATAAATGCTACACAAAGTAAAACTGAAAAATTAAGTGAAGCACCAATAGTGTAAAAAAAAAAAAATCACCTGGCAATATATCTAACGAGCCAGCAGCTCATCCAGAAATAGAATCTATAAACAATCTTTAATCACCTCAGAGAAGACGACTTCCATTAGACAGATGCTATTTGTGACCGACACGGGACATGCCCTTTAGGGAAGTGAGAAGTGTCATTGTGAGAATTTATCATAATTTTACCATACATCAAACTGAAATGCAAAATAGAGAAAAATTTCCTGGGCGCCTGATACAAGATAATTGAAGTGATTGAACAGAATTCTAGCTTCCACTGATGGAAAATAACGAGGTAGGGATGAAAGATGTAAATAAAAAAAGTCACTATAATCATCAACAAATAGAAATGTAATAATGAGATTTTTTTCACCCTGGGTTCCTGACACCACAGTATTTGTTAAAATAAGAGATGGTCCAGATTCTTGAGATGCTTCCTGATTAGCAGGACAGGTAAAGAGCATAAACAATACCAGCATGAACAAAGAAACAAAAGTGTATATAACCTTTAAAATGAAGCACATGGACGATTCTAGAAACACAACTATGGTAAACTGGTGGCTTTACTGAAAATTCAGCTGTTTCCCGAATGTTTAATTTTTATAGTACTTGTTTTTTCCCACTTAATACAGATTTCCCAAGAGCTTGTACAGAGAAACAGTACCTTTGATAGAAAACCTGACATTGCATGCATATGAGGCACAGGTTTTATCTTACGTGATAAAATCATTCCATGAAAGAATAAGAAACCCCTTAGAACCAAAAGCAACATGTCTTCATGACCATTAGGAAGGTAATACAGCCAAGGCATGAAAGTAACCTAACGGTCCTTTGACTGAGGAATGAATAAAGAAGATTTGGTATGTGGAGAGAGATATATATATTACACACATACAATGGAACACTACTCAGCCATAAGAAAGAAAATAATGACATTTGCAGCTTCGCACTAAATGAAGTAAGTCAGAAAGAAAAAGACCAATATATGATATCATTTATAAAATGCAGAAGCTAAAATATGACACAGAGCAAGTTACCTACAAAATAGAAATAACTCACAGACAGAAGACAGACTTGTGATGGCTGAGGGTGAGGGGGGTGGGGGAGGAAAGGGTCTGGAGTTTAGGGTGAGCAGATACAAACTGTTCTATGCACAATCGATGAACAACCTGGTCCTACTCTATAGCACCTGGGGCTTCCCAGATGGCACTAGTGTTAAAGAACCTGCCTGCCAAAGCAGGAGGTGTAAGAGACCTGAGTTTGATCCCCGGGTCGTGAAGATCCCCCGGAGGAGGAAATGGCAACTCACTCCAGGATACTTGCCTGGAGAATCCCATGCACAGAGGAGCCTGGAGGGCTACAGTCGAAGAGGGTCTCAAAAGAGTCAGACACGACTAAGCCACCAAGACAGCATCGGCAGCAGCATCCTAATTCTAGACACAGCCAGCTGCTCTGCTCCTTGACATCACTGACATGCATCATGTGTTTCACGGTGGCTGGAGAAGTATCTAAATGTCAGCTGAAACCCTGCTCTTGTTGGTGCACAAGCAAGATCGGAATTTAAGGACGGCCGCCAAGGCTTCTTACCCAACATCATTAAGGAAGATTCTTGGAGAGTGCTTTATACATGACAGTCTGGATGCTTGAGAGCATGCAAACAGCACCCAGGGAGCCTTCAGAGAAGCGCAAGGATTAGGCTTGTCGATGGGACGCCGCCACGATAAATTCAGCACCACGGACAGCTGATGACTCCCCAACAGATCACAGACACGTCTACAACAAATGCATGTTTTCTTTTCCCCCGCTTTTCCCGATGAGCTGACACAGGTTATTGGTCCAAGGGATGGTGGGGAAGCTGTGTGTGTCCTTTCATTCTCTGAGACTGCAAGAGAGAGCCGGAGACAGACTTCCATGAAGCGTGGGGGAGGTCTGACTTCCTGAATAGCACAATGTCAGGGAGATTTATTTCCAGCTTGTCTTTATTCTTTATTTTTTCCACTTCTTTCCCACTAAAACAAAGGGAACCACTTGTGAGCAGAGCTGTGAGATTCTGAATTGGGACTAAAAGCTTTGAACTGTCCCATTTCTAGGGAACGCCTCCATTTTTTTCTAGCCTTCGGGTTAGCTTTACAATAAACGTCCTGTTATCGGTGGATCCCAGAGAGTCCCAGTCCAAGGGACTCTTGAGAGTCTTCTCCAACACCACATCTCAAAAGCATCAATTCTTTGGTACTCAGCTTTCTTTATGGTCCAACTCTCACATGCATATGTGACTACTGGAAAAACCATAGCTGTGACTAGACAGACCTTTCACTGTACTCTGGGTTCATTCCCAAATCTGGCCACAGGTTCATCTTCTGCTCCATCTATGTACATACTCTGCTTTAGATAATCAAGACCCCTTGGGACTTCCCTGGTGGTCCAGTGGTTAAGACTTTGCCTTTCAATGCAGGGGGTAATGGGTTCAATCCCTGGTCAGGGACCCACATGCCTCATGGCCAAAATATAAAGCAAGCAATGTTTTAACAAGTTCAATAGAGACTTTAAAAATAGTCCACATCCAAAAAAAAAATTTTTTTTTTTTTTTAAAAAGAAGAAGACATCTTGTTGTTCCCAGATTATGACAAACCCATATTGTATTTCTCTTACAACACAAAGTGATTTTTCCACATTTTTCCCCCAGTGGTACCAATGGCACTGCAGTAAATAGATCTGGAGCACAATAAATGTTTGCTGTTGGAATGAATTAATGCCTCACATCAAATGTCAACAATAGCATCAAGGGTATATATTTTAAAATTAATATAAATTAGATTTAGACCTAAGATTGATGGTGGGTTTGAGGACTGTTCTGGATGGTGAAACTTACTCAAAGGACCTATGTTATCTTTACAGAATTTGTGCCACTGTGTACGAACAAAAATAGGATGGAAGCTCATGCAAGAGGATTTATTGTGCCCTCACGATATTTTGTTTTGAAGATGAAAGACATGTAAGTCCAGATCTCTGTCCTCAGGGATGGAGGGGGATGAAGCAGAGGAGAAAAATACACAGGGGTGAGATGAAGGGGGGTGGTTATCAGACAACATATAGGAAGCTGAACCTTCAACTAGGAAAGAGTAAAATAATGAGACAGCATTCCAAGTGCAGGATGAGAGAAGATCAAGGAAGAGTCACGAGAATATTGCAAGAAGTCAAGGTTGGGCTTAATTTCATACGTGATTCCTGAGAAAGAACTCAAGGGTTTCCCAAGCAAGGAGGAGGTGTTGGAGAGGAAGCGAATTGTTAGGACAATATTCTGTGACCAAGCTTCCCTGGCAACTTGAATGGTAAAGCTCCTCCGGCAGTGCAGGAGATCCAGGTTCAATCCCTGGGTCGGGAAGATAACGCTGGAGAAGGGAATGGCAACCGACTCCAACATTTTTGCCTGGAGAATCCCACGGACAGAGGAGCCTGGTGGGCTGCAGTCCATGGGGTCGCAAAACGTCAGACACGACTGAGCAACTAACAGACTTTCTTTGACAAGAGCTCTGTTTCGTGACCTTGAATAGCTGTGGTTCAGTCGCTACATCGTGTCTGACTCTTTGAGACCCCATGTATTGTCCCATGTCCTTCACTATGTCCCGGAAGTTTGCTCATGTCCAACAAGTCAGTGACGCCATCCAACCATCTCATCCTCTGTCGTCCCCTTCTCCTCCCGCCCTCAATCCTTCCCAGCATCAGGGTGATCCTGAATGCCCAGTGGAGTTTCACGGAAGCAAACATCTTAGGTATGTAGAATATCCAGTTTGGCTCATCTCTCAGCAGACAAGGTTGGTCCGTCTGTCATGCAGTAAGTGCTCTGGGGTCAGAGTGAGGACCCTGTCTTCACCAACTCCCGGACAAATTCCATGTGAAACTTTACCGCTCAGTACACTCTGCCGTGGGACCTAAAGAAAGCTGCAGTTGAAAATGCCGTGTGCATTTAACCACAGGCATCATATCTCCACTGAAAGAGCTCACCAATTAATTAGACTAACTCTCTGGGTCTTTCCTATTTCCTCGACACAGGAAAATGAGAAGATAGGAAATGCTTTTTTTTTGCTAATTCTCTTTGCTTCTTCACGCTATTTCTTTTCAGTAATTAACATTTATTTCCAAAGAATGCCAAAAAAAAAGGAACTATTTTTAGCACTGCCTGTGATCAGACCCTAAAAGAACAAAGCCCTAAAAAATATTTGGATACACGCAACATGTTCTTTCTTCAAAATTCTATGCTAAATACTGTTAAATCTAGCATTTTGAAAACTGTTTCTTTCACTCCCACGTAATTCTTAAATATAAAAAGTGATGTGCCACCTGCCATTTGCACAGGTGTCTGTTTTAAAATGTTTATGTTCAAATTTCGGTAACTAAAGCCTAGAGAGAAAGTTATATCATATGGTTCAAATATATATATTTTACATGATCTTATTTCACAGTTCACCGTAGCATCAACATTACGTTCAGACATTTTCTAGTTTTAAGCACCAGTATTACCTCTTTCCTCCTTAAAATGTTTTCCAATCAACCTTTTTCACCCTTCCTACTTTCTTTAAAATACTCTTTCTGACTGCACTGCACAAAAATTAAGTGTGTGGAATCTTAGTTCCCTGATCAGAGATGGAACCCACATCCCTTGCACTGGAAGCTCTGAGTCTTAACCACCGGATCACCAGGGAAGTCCCATTTTATTTTTTTCTCCTGGCATTAAATAGAAATTGACTGTTTTTCTTTTTCTCTCATTTACCTTCCTCTTACACCAAAAACATCCAGTTAATCATCCCACCACCCAATGACTCAACCGAAATGGAAACGAATACAGAAGTTGAGCATCAGAAAAAACAAGGATTTGCAGAAAGACACTGCTTTTTCGCCACGTTCAGTACATGTTTCCTCACTTGGCAAACGATAAGACGTTCTCGGTCAGAGCCTGTCGCCAGCTTTTCGAATGTGCAAGTGGGATTTCCAGCAAAGCACCTTTTGTAAATCCCACAAGCCACGGAGAAAGCTGAGTTCCCTGGAGTGTGATCCCGAATCCCCACCGCTCAAGTTTATTAAATTTCAGCAAACTTGCAAGGCTCTTTCACAGGGTGAAAAGGCAAACGTGGAGCCCAGAATCTCCATCTGGATTCCATCTGCCCTGTTCTTTCCATTGTGATTTGATCTGCTCTTTGCCTGAATTTCTCATCCTCAGAGAGGCCCTCCCCAACCATGCAATATTAAGTAACACCACTACATGGGAGTTACTCTGGGTTCCTTCACAGATCTCATTACAATCTGAAAGCCTCTTTTTCTTCAAATTTTCATTTAAAAAAAAAAAAAAAAACTTTAAGTGGAGTTGTTTGTGATGTTGTTAGTTTTTGGTATACAGCAAAGTGATTCAGTTTTATACACACACACATATATTTTTTCTTAACATTTTTTTCCATTATGATTTATAACAGGATATTGAATACAGTTCGCTTCCTGATCAATCCAGTAGGATCTTGGTATTTATCCATCTTATATGTAATAGTTTGCACCTGTTAATCCCCAACTTCTAATATTAGACACCCTGCTTCCCAGCTGCTGCTAGTGGTAAAGAACCCACCTGCCAATGCAGGAGACATAAGAGATGGGGGTTTGATACCTGGGCCAGGAAGATCCCCTGGAGGAGGAAATGGCAGCCCACTCCAGTATTCTGGCCTGGAGAATCCCATGGACAGAGGAGCCTGGCGGGCTTACAGTCCACAGGGTTGCAAAGAGTCAGACACGATAGTGACGAACACTTCCACTTTCATTGCCGTTTCCCCTTTGTTAACCCTAAGTTTGTTTTCCTTGTCTGTGGGTCTCTTTCTGTTTTGGAAAAAAAAAAGTTCATTTGTACTGTTTTTTTTTTTGTTTTTTTTTTTAGATTCTGCACATAAGTGATTTCTGATGCTGTTTGTCTTCCTCTGTCTGGCTTACCTCACTTAGTATGGTCATCTCTAGGTCCATCCATGTTACGGCAAGTGGCATCATTTCATCCTTTTTTTATAGCTGAGTAGTATTTCATTGTATATATGCACCACAGCTTCCTTATACATCCCTCTGTTGCTGGACATCTAGGTTGCTTCCAGGTCCTGGCTGTTGTCAATAGTTTTGCAGGGAACAGTGGAGTTCATGCGTCCTTTTCAGTCACATTTTTCTCAGAGGATCTGCCCAGGGGTGGGGTTGCTGGGTCATAGGGTAGCTTTATTTCTAGTTTCTATAAGGAATCTCCATACTGTTCTCCATGGCTACCGTAGCAAACTTACATTCCCACCAAGAGTGTAGGACGGTCAGTTTTCTCCACACCCTCCCCAGTCCGTCTGCAGACTTTCTGATGACGGCCATTGCGACTGGTGTGAGGTGATACCTCACTGTAGTTTTGATTTGCATCTCTCTAAGAGTGAGTGACAGAGAAGGCAATGGCACCCCACTCCAGTATTCTTGCCTGGAAAATCCCATGGACGGAGGAGCCTGGTAGGCTGCAATCCATGGGATCGCTAAGAGTCGGACACGACTGAGCGACTTCACTTTCACTTTTCACTTTCATGCATTGGAGAAAGAAATGGCAACCCACTCCAGTGTTCTTGCCTGGAGAATCCCAGGGATGGGGGAGCCTGGTGGGCTGCCGTCTATGGGGTCGCATAGAGTCGGACACGACTGAAGCGACTTAGCAAGAGTGAGTGATGTTGAGCACCTTTTCATGTGTTTATTAGCCCTCTGTATGTCTTCTATGAGAAATGTCTGTTTAGATCTTCTATTCCCCACCGCCTTTTTTTTTTTTCGTTGGGTTGGTTGGTTTAATCAGTGGAGAGGCTCCACAGGGCTCATTTAACCTGCTTCCAAGCACCTGTGTTTATAAGGTACTCTGCTGGTCCTTCTCCACAACTTCTGATCTCTTTTGACTCCTAATATCTCACTACTGAGTATGTCCATCCCCTGGCAAGCCTGCTGTGATGGGAGAGATGAAGGGACAGGGTTGTTTCCATGGCAACTCAGCATCACGACTCTAATTATACACTCACAGCGACTCTAATTATATGCTCCCGGCAGTGGATCATCCCCAATGTCTACCACGTAATCCGACGAGCCCAGCCCCTGAGATGAAATTCACGATTTTCTAATTAATAACAAGCTACAAGTGCAGGGTGGAGGCTTTTTTAATTACATTGAAACCCCTGAGAAGTGTTTTCCTGTGGCTCCCTGACTAACACTTTGGGGGCAGGTGAATGAGGTGACTAAATGGTGGACATGCCCTCATAAATAGAGCTGAGATGAGCTCTGGTCTTATCTTCCGGCCGATGAGCAGTATGAACCCAGCTGATTGAGAGTCTAGCAATAAAGGCTTTTAGCCCTAGTCCTTACCTGAAGGCTGCCAAGTTCTCTCATAGCCCTAATTTTCCATTTCCATATCTGTAAAATGCAGTCAATGAATAATACCATCTCCTGAACCTACTATGAAAAGTCACATCAGGTTGCTTTTCGTTGTCTACTTATTTTTACGGTTTCACCGTGGTTTTTTCCGTAGTCATGGATGGATATGAGAGTTGGACCCTAAAGAACGCTGACTGCCAGAGAATGGATCCTTTCCAATTGTGGTGTTGGAGAAGACCCTTGAGAGTCCCTTGGAGTGCAAGGAGATCCAACCAGTCCACCCTAAAGGAAATCGACCAAGAATATTCATTGGAAGGACTGATGCTGAAGCTCCAATACTTTGGCCACCTGATGTGAAGAACTGGCTCATTGGAAAAGACCCTGATGCTGGGAAAAATTGAAGGCAGGAGGAGAAGGGGGCTACAGAGGATGAGATGGTTAGATGGCATCACCGACATGGAGATGGTGAAGGACAGGGAAGCCTGGCGTGCTGCAGTCCACAAGGGTGCAAAGAGTCAGACACGACTGAGCGACAGAAAACCAATAATAACCAGGCGTCAGCTGGAGCACGTGGGATCTTTAGTTTCAGCATGTGGCATCTAGTTCCCTGACCAGGTATTGAACCTGGGGATGCAGCATCTTAAGATACTGGACCGTGAGGGAAGTCCCAAATCAAATGCCACCTAGCAACGGTGCCCACCCAAAAGCTCCTGATTTAATCTAAGTCCAACTTCAAGTCCTGTCAACATCCATCCCACCTTAGGAATCACAAGAGTCTCTTATGACCACATGTACCGCTTTATATTCCCGAGTCTAATGGATCAGGTTCATCTTCCCACATGAGAGCATGGAAGCCAAGACAACGAGGAGCCGTTGTAGCTAAAGAAAACTCCGTCACAGCAATGGAGATGCAGACACAGAGAAGAGGCGGATGGACACGGCTGGGGGCCGGGGAAGGAGAGGGTGGGAGGGATGGAGATAGGAACATGGAACCATACATTGCCATCCTTAAACTACAGAGCCAATGGGAGTGAGTCAGGGAATTTAAAATATGCAGCCAATGGGCATTTGAGGTACAACTCAGGGAACTCAACCTGGGGCTCCGAAACAAACGAGAGGGGTGGGATGGGGCGGGCGGTGAGAGGGAGCTTCAGGTCGGAGGGGACAGGGGTCAACCTATGGCTGATCCGTGTTGACATTTGGCATAAACAAACAGTAATGTAAAGCAATCGTCCATCAGTGAAAAATAAATAAAGTTCAGGATGGGGGCCACATGTACACCCAAGGCTGACTCATGTCAATGTATGGCAAAAACCCCCTACAGTACTGCCAAGCAATTAGCTTCCAATGAAAATAAATTAATTAATTTACCAAAATAAATAAATAAAGCTTTAGCATTTTAATTAAAAGAGAGAAACAAAAATGACACCTCTGTCTTCAGGCTTGGGCACAGAGTAGCAACTACATAAACACCTGTTTCGCAGGGCATCAGGGTCGTAACAGACTGGATTGTACCTGACACGTGGTGAACAGTCAACATGAGTCGCATTTACGTGTGTTAAACATTAACCAGGCTGTTTGCAGAGATGTGGGTGGACGTCGAGACTGTCACACAGAGCGAAGGAAGTCAGAGAAGAAGAAATATCCTATGTTAAGACATTTGTGTGGAATCTAGAAAAACTGTGTCCATCATCTTGTCTGCAAGGCAGAAATAGAGACACGGATGAGGAGAACCAATGTGTGGTCCCAAAGAGGGGAAAGGGAGATGGATAAATAGGGAGATTCAGGTTCACCTACATACTACTGATACTGTGTATAAAATAGATAACCATGAGATCCTACTATACAGCACAAGGAATGCCGGCCACACCCAAAGAGGTCTTATTATTCTAGTATTCCAGAGAGGGGCATTAACTCAGCCGGGATTTTAAAGGTAACACTTTAAACAAGATCCAGCTTACTCACACGTACCCTTCCGAGTCACCTTCTCTACCAGGAGTTGAGTAAGGCACACAAATCCCCCCGTCTTCTGAAGGGAATGACTCTCTATTTAGGAAGGGATGGAATGCAAATGTAGGAAAAATATAGGATGAGTCCTGGGAACGTGACAGCATTTGACATTTTTAGGTCCAAGCAAATGTCAGTTCCATATGGTTCCCTCTCAAAGGTGCTAAGAAGAGATTCTTCAGTTTCGAGTGAGCGGTCCTGACATTCAGAATCTAAGTCAGAGATGCTTCCTCTTTTCTGGGTCACAGCCCTCTCCGAGGAGGTATACCTTTCCATGCAAAATACATTCTCACGTATTCACTCAAGTGCCATAGAGGCTGGCGGGGAGGAGTTTCCCCAAGATTTGTGGGGTTTAGCTGAGAATATCTACACCCAAGGATGCAAAATCATCTTCATCTCGACAGAAAAAGGTGATATATATGAAAGGTTCATGGAGTCAGAGTTCTAGAACTAACTGGAAATTTGAAATTCAAATGAAATGATTAAGAGGCAGAAATTCAGCTGTAAAACACTCACGGAATTGTAACATACAGCACAGGGGATCCAGTCAGTAATACTGTGAGAACTCTGCAGTGTGTATAATATATAAATGATACCAAATTGCTACATTGTACTCCTGAAACTACCAGGGAAAGTCAACGATACTCCGACAAAAATAAAGAAAACACGGCATCTTTCTTTTCCTCAAGGGACTGGCGTGTTTACTGACATCCATTCGGGCCATGAAGACTGAAAGCAAACTTTCCATTATTTGGGAGGAATGTATTTAGCCTGGACACTCTCCCAAGGAAAATAACAACCATGTGCCTTTCTTTAGGAAACGAACTGACCTGGTTGAGACAGATGATAGTATTTAATGTAACAGTCGAGATCTGACAAACAATTGTCTGGGCGTATCAAATTTCACAGACAGAGAAAGTGACTGTGCAGTAGATGGAAAGATGCGACGATCTCAGGCCAGGATTTCAAACCAAGAGACTGGTCATTAATCCTTCTTGCTCCGGCTACTGATTATTCATTTGTCTGCAGGTAAGAGTCACATCTTTATAGTTAGGTTTAGACTACAGGATCCTATATGGGGGGACTGGAAACCACAGTCCACAGTCAGGGACACACAGACCTACATCACTTTTAAGGTTATCACTTCTTAAGAACCCTTCTACACTTGGTAGGAATTTAAGCTGCAGCAGCTTCTGTGGATAACAGTACAGAGATTCCTTAAAAAAAAAAACTAAAAACAGAGCTAACCTATGATCCAGCAGTCCCACTTCTGGGCGTATATCCAGAGAAAACTACAATTGGAAAAGTTACATTCACCCTGATATTCACAGTGGTGCTATTTACAACAGCAAAGACAACCTAAATGCCCATCAAGAGAGGAACGGATAATGAGGTGCTTTTTACATATATACAGTGGAATAGAACTCAGCCATAAAGGAGATTACCAAACTCAGTGAAAGAAGTCACACAGAAGGAAAACAAATGTCATATGGTATCAATTACATGTGGAATCCAAAACATTGTACAAATGAGCTAATATACAAAGCAGACATAGAGTCTCAGACAGGGAAAACAAACTTATGGCCACCAAATGGAATGTGGGGTATAAATTAGGAGTTTGGGATTAAAATATACACACTACTATATTTAAAACAGATAACCAACAAGGACCTACGGTAGACCAGAGATATTTCTACTCAATCTTTTATATTAACCTATAAGGGAAGAGAATTTGAAAGAAAAAAAAAACATAGATAACATATGTAAGTGTAACTGAATCACTTCACTATACACTTGAAACTACCAAAACATTATAAATCAACCATATTTCAATTTAAAAAGAATAAATAAGAAGGCTGAGAAAAGGTTGTTTCAAAAAAGTATACATAGTAACAGTCACAAAGAAAGAAAAAGTCATCTGATATTATGGTATGAGATAACAGAAGGCTGTGAAGGTAACGAAAATTCTCTGTACTGAACGGCTACATGCAGACTTTCACAAGCAGTGTGTACGTTGTCTGCAATTAATTTTCCTTTCTGGTAGGTTATATGTGTTCTGATTGCCTACACTGAAATGCAATTAGGTGTCTGTTGAGTCTAATGAAAACATTCAGCTTTTTTTTTTTTTTTAAGCCATCTTATAAACATTTTCCATAAAATAAAAACATTGTTACCAAGTAATATGATAAAAACACTCTGTGCTTAGACTGTTGGGATAAAAACTTTTAAACTATTATGGTACGTACAATTCTACTTAATCAGTATGGTTATTGGAGTTTCATAAATCTCTTTCTTCACCAACCAAAACAAAATAAGGTGAGCAAAGTAGCAAAAAAGTCAACTTGTCTGCCTCATGGTGGGAAGTAGCAAACGACAAACCGTCTGCCTTATAGTGAAAGAGAAATTCCCTCAGTTGTGTCCACCTCTTTGCAACCCCATGTATGATACAGTCCATGGAATTCTCCAGGCCAGAATACTGGAGTGGGTAGACTTTCCCTTCCCCAGGGGATTGTCCCAACCCAGGGATTGAACCCAGGTCTCCCACATTGTAGGTGGATTCTTTACCAGCTGAGCCACCAGGAAAGCCCAAGAATACTGGAGTGGGTAGCCTTATCCCTTCTCCAGGGGATCTCCCTGACCCAGGAATCGAACTGGGGTCTCTCACATTGCAGGCAGATTCTCTACCATCTGAGTCACCAGGGAAGCCCAAGAAAACTGGAGTGCGTAGCGTATCCCTTCCTCCAGGAGATTTTCCCAACCCAGGCGTCAAACTGGGCTGTCCTGCATTGCAGAGGGACTCTTTACCAGCTAAGCTTCCAGAGAAGCCCAAAGCAGTGAACAAGACAACTGGTCCACCTTTTTGCAGCCGGGTTGCTAAAGTTGGTTACCTTCTAATGCTAAGGGCCCCGTGATATCATTCCCTTGGAAGGTTCAAGAATCACTCCAGATTGGTAAAGTGCAAGCAAAAGGGTGAGAAGGTATGTCTTCCCAGTCAGCTGGACAAGAAGAAAAATATTTCCTTCCCTGGGGAAGGAGACTGGGAGACACCCCAGAAGCAAACCAATCAAGGCAAAACACAGGGTCAGGGCAGAAAAAGACACGGGGAGTCTGGAAGGCATGACAACATCTCTCTAGAGCAAGTATTCTCCCTCCATCATTCACTCCACCTCCTGCCCATGTCCAGAAACCAAACACCAGGAATAGTAAACCCATGAGCAGTCAAACTCTGGGAGCTGGTGATGGACAGGGAGGCCTGGCGTGCTGCAGCCCAGGGGTTTGCAAAGAGTCAGACACGACTGAGCGACTGAACTGAACTGAACTGAGGAGTCAAAATGCAAGCTGAGGCAAGATAAGTGAAGAAATATATGATCTCATTTTCCAACACTGCAATGATGGTGCCAACACAGAGTTGTGACCGCCAGAACTACTATTATCAAAGATTGAAAAGGAAAACCAAGAGACCCCCATGTTTCTCTACCTCTACTCTGATGCATAAAGGCTGGAATGATTCATATCTCCATCTCCTCAATTGCCAACAACTTTAGACAAATGCACATTTTAAATAACTCACTGAATAATTTTCAAAAATAAACTAAGTCCACCCTCTTTGTTTTAACCAGAACTCACTGGCGGAGAGCCTGTTAATTTGTTTTAAAAAAATAGAAAAAAAAAAATCATCTCTCACAGGCATTTGTCAATCCAAAAAAATTATTGGCTAGGAAATATTTGTTTTCCTCGTAGTTCAGTTGGTAAAGAATCTGGTGCAGATTTCCTGCAGTGCAGGAGACCAGGGTTCTATGATTGAGTCGGGAAGATGCCCTGGAGAAGGAAATGACAATCCACTCCAGCATTCTTGCCTGGAGAATCCCATGGACGGAGAAGCCTGGCGGGCTACAGTCCATGGGGTTACAAGAGTGGAACACGACTCAGCAACTAAAGAGAGAGAGAAAAAGAAATATTTGGGGGAAAAAAAAATGAGCTTAAGCATTAGAAATACGATGATAGAGGACTTCCCTGGTCATCCATTGGCTAAGACTTCTTGCTCCCCATGCAGAGGGCCCAAGTTCGATCCCTGGTCTGAGAACCAGAGTGAACATGCCCCTACTCAAAGTTGACACGCCGCAACTGAAGACCCCTTTTCCAGTAGTCATGTATGGATATGAGAGTGGGACTATAAAGAAAGCTGAGCACCAAAGAATGGATGCTTTCGAACTGTAGTGTAGCAGAAGACTGTTGAAGAGTCCCTTGGACTGCAAGGAGATCCAACCAGTCCATCCTAAAGGAAATCAGTCCTGAATATTCACTGGAAAGACTGATGCTGAAGCTGAAGCTTCAATACTTTGGCCACCTGATGTGAAGAGCTGACTCATTTGAAAAGACCCTGATGCTGGGAAAGATTGAGGGCAGGAGGAGAAGGGGATGACAGAGGATGAGATGGCTGGAAGGCATCACTGACTCAATGGACAAGAATTTGGGTAAACTCTGGGAGTTGGTGATGGACAGGGAGGCCTGGCCAGCTGTGTTTCATGGGGTCACAAAGAGTCAGACACGACTGAGCCACTGAACTGAACTGAAGATCCCCACAAGCCACAACGAAGATGGAAGAGACTGTCTGCTGCAACTAAGACCCAGTGCAGCCGACTATGTAGAGAAATATTTTAAAACCCATAATGATACCTGAAAATACACACTCTCTCAGAAAGATTCTATCTTCCCTTTCCCTTCCGCTCTCTTTAAAAAAAAAAAAAAAGAGAGAGAGAGAGAGAGGTGGGGGGGGGGGGCGGGGGTGGGAATAAAAACCTTTTTACTGGATGTAATGAATGCCCGGGACTTTCCCAGATGGAGAATGGGGGGCGGGGGCCATCTGAGTGTACACAGCTCAACAGAAGGAAGGCTCAGGGGTGGATGCAAGAGCAGACTGTACCCGGGGGGCCTGTGAGCTGTGTACTCCAAGGCAGGAGAACACACCGTGCCCGGCAGAAGTGGAGGGAAGGCAAGCGGAAACGGGAGACCCAGGCGTATCGTCAAGATTCTTGTGTCACGTGCAAGGGCTCTTCCAGGTGGTACCCAGGGAGCCACGGCCGGGATCCGTCTCCCAGCAGGAGATGGTGTCATCAGCTCTGAACTGGAAGATGTTCGTGATGCCAGCGTGGAGGGTGGATGGGCACTGGGGGGTGGGGGCGGGATGCTTGATAAGTGAAGAGGCCATTCAACGAAGATTAATCAAACCAGAAGAAGAGGGACTTCCCTGGTGGTCCGGTGGCTAAGACTCTGACCCACGCTCCCAAGGCAGGAATCCTGGGGTTGTGATCCTTGGCAGGGAGACTAGACCCCTCATGTTGCAATTAAGACCCTGCATGTCACAAATAAGACCAGGAATGTTGAGTTTTAAGCCAGCTTTTCCAGGCTCCTGTTTCACCCTCATCAAGAGGCTATTTAGTTGCTGTTGGCTTTCTCTGCCATGCCGGCTGCAGACTGAATATCTGTGTCCTCTCTGAATTGTTCAAGTCTAATCCCTACTGTGATGTCTTTGGAAGGTGACTGGGTCTTGAGATTGGAGCTTGCATGAATAAAATCAGTGTCCTTAGAAAAGGGACCACCTTTGCTCAAACCAGAGAACTCTCTCACCCTCTTCACCATGTGAGGTTCCGGTGAAAAGATGGTATCTGTGAACCAGGAAACAGGTTCTCACCAGATACTGTATCTGTTGACACCTTGATCCTGGAATTCTGGCCTCCAGAAATGCGACAAATAAATGTCTCCTGTTTAAACCCCTCCCCACCCCACATCACCCACCGCCAATCAGAGGCATTTTTGTTACAGCAGCTCCAAGGAACTAAGACAGTGTATCTTTGCTCTTAATTATAGAGGAAAGGCTTCCGTTGTGGCTCAGCTGGTAAAGAATCCACCCGCGATGTGTGAGACCTGGGTTCCATCCCTGGGTTGGGAAGATCCCCTGGAGAAGGGAAAGGCTACCCACTCCAATATGCTGACCTGGAGAATCCCGTGGACTGTAGAGTCCATGGGGTTACAAAGAGTCGGACACGACTGAGCGACTTTCGTATAGGAAAGGTTTTCAGAAGAGTACTGCTACAGAGTTATCTTATTACATTTTTATATATAACACCTAATTTCTTTCAGAATTCTCCATCAATTCAGCAAAGTGTGAGAATGTTCCTTTGACCATGTCCACAGATAAATGCATTTAGCTTTCTCATGAAGCTAGGCAAGAGTATAATAGCATAAAGGAAAATAATATATATTTGCCTGTCTCTATAGACTTCTTTGGTGGCTCAGCTGGTAAAGAATCCACATGCAATACGGGAGACCTGGGTTCACTCTGTGGGTTGAGAAGATCCCCTGGAGAAGGGAAAGGCCCCCCACTCCAGTATCCTTGCCTGGAGAATTCCATGGACAGTCCATGGTGTGGCAAAGACCAAGCAACTTTCACTTTCACTTTCAAATAAAGTGATGCAAAATATTATAAAATTCATCAGCCTATCTCTAAACATGAACAGGTTTGGGCATTTCTATTGATGGAGTTTTAGACATTATACTTCCTCAACTATGAGCTTGCTAATAGTTTTGACAGCATCCTTTGCAAGTTGTTCCTCTCTTTTTCATTTTTGCCCATTTCTTCCTTTCCTTCTTCGTTTGCTCTTCTTACCTACACACAATTCCCATATCTTCCCAGTGCATTTCACTGCCCACGATTCACAGGGGAGCAGGCATTTTTTCATTTACAGAAGCCCAAATTTGCAAATCCATGAAAGAGGAAAGGGGGGAAACGGTCCCCTTTGGAAACTGGCCAAAAATGCTGGCGGAAGCAGTTTCATTTTCTAGGTGGCATTTCTCAAACTCATGCATGGAGTGTTTTAAATTGCACATGTGACCTTTTTAGCAATAGCAGCAAATGTCGAGAGAAAATGCAGCCGTCTTCACTTTCTACCCTGGGCCCGTGCAGAAGCCGTTTTTCACGGTCCGTGGCCAGAGTTCCCGATAAGAGTGTCAAGATGCCTGAAACCAGCCATTCATATACGAACGGTTCTCCACCCCGGGGTGGGGTGTACTCACACATCTGTCACCGTGTGCGGGAGCTTGCTTTCCTCTGCTTTTATTCAGGGATGATGTGGTGTGATGCCACATGCCTGGATCCCCGATAAAAAGGAAGTCATCTCTTAATATGCTGTCGTGTAGTCTAGGCCAGGAAAATCCCTCCATTGCTACCGGAACTAGAGACTTATTCTACATCATCAGGTGACTAAAGAGGGCTTGTGCAAGGCTTTCATCAACGACCCTCAGGGATTAAATCTGGAAAGGAAAAATAATCAACTTCCACTTTCTCCATCTAAGCACCGTATCTACTATTTTACACGTGGCTTTTTCACCAAAGTAACAGTAAACACTGCAAATTATGAACATGTCTGATGATAAGATTTAAAAAGTATAATATAATAAAATATAATAATATAATATAAAATATGTGTGTGTGTGTGTGTGTGTGTGTGTGTATACAGAGTTGGCCAAAAAAACTTCATCTGGGTTTTCCTGCAAGATGTTATGGAAAAACCCAAAGGAACTTTTTGACAACCTTACAAACACATACACACACACACACATATATATAATGCCATATTCATATGGATCATTATTCTAAATTAATAAAAGCATCTCTTCGTAAATGTCAGGAAGTAGAATTCATACCAGACAATGAAGAAAAAGATTACTTACAGCCATTAACATCTGGGTACATTCAACAATGGAAGAAAAATAATTTAACTTTAGAAACTGTTATGACTTAAGAAATAATGACCTAAAAAGAAATATTAAGAAACGTCTCTCAATTATTTGATCAACTTTTCCTTTAAGGTCAATAGATGTCTCATTATATGTATTTAGGATTAAAATGATGTAACGACTTTTCCAAAATCTTAAAAAAAATAACATTGATGATACAATCTCAGCAGTGAATTTTCATGTAAAATTAAGAAAAACACAACAATTTACAATTTTCGTTTTAAGTTTTCTAGGAAAATGGTTTTTGACAATCATTTTATCCCCAAAATTTCTATCAGGGAACTAAATCCCGCATGTCACCACCAAAAAAAAAATCTAAGAGCTTGCATGCCACAGTCAAGAGTTCACGTTTCACAACTAAAGATCCCACGGGCCATAGCTGAGAACCAGCACAGCCAGATTAAACAAGAAAATAAAAATATACAAAAATTAAATGCTTCAGCTACCTTCACTTGTTCATTTCCCACAGCACGAAGATCACGTGCTGACATGACGTATGACTTGACATATATTATATGATAGGAAAGGCACTGTCTTGCCCAAATCTACTCTTTGCATTCAGGACTCACCACCCTGCCCCCATCGAGAACGGTATACCATCCTGGGTTTGCCCAAGACCATCACAGGTACCACGCCCCGTGGTTCTGCTCACCCACTGTTTTGTCCACTGAACTCCTTCTTCACTGCCTTCGACAAAACACCCTTTAGGCATCAAATCTGAAAAGATAACGCGGAGCTTTCTGTTTGTTCCCACAAGTCTGTTAACACAGATTCGCCACACACGGTATGCAGAAATAAAAACAAAAGTATTAGTCGCTCAGCCCTGTCTGACTCTCTGCGACCCCGTGGACTGTAGCCCGCCAGGCTCCTCTGTCCATGGGATTCTCCAGGCACGAACACTGGAGTGATGCCATTTCCTTCTCCATGGGATCTTCTCGACCCAGGAGAAGATCTTCCCATCTCCTGCGTCTCCTGCATCGCAGGTGATTTCTTTACCCCCTGTGCCATCAGGGAATCTGTCCACACCAGGATCTCAGCCGCAAGAATCGTCTCAGTCTGTCTTATGATCAAACTCTCTGTCCTATCCCACCCTGGTACCCAGAAAGCAACGCACATGTGTCTGTTGCCTTGACTTTATCACAGGAATTAGAGGTGAGATTAAAACAAAATTACTAAACCGTCCTTTGCTTGTAATCAACATGCTTTGTTTAGGGATTTCCCTGGCGGTCCAGGGGTTAAGACTTTGCCTTCCAAAGCAGAGGGTATGGACTTGATCCCTGGTTGGGTCAGTGAGATCCCACAGGCCTTGTGGCCAAAATACCAAAACGAAGAACAGAAGCGGCATTGTGAGAACTTCAATAAAGACTTTAAAATGGATCATATTAAAAAAAATTTTTTTAATAACTTTCTTATATAGCTAGGAAGTAAGTAAACTATTTCCTTTAAGAATAAAATCGATGGAACAGTTCCATCTTTAAATGTTCCCTGGGTGACAATGATGCTTTCACATGGCATCAGGGTCCAAGTCATCCGAGACAATGATGTAACCCATGGCAAAACCACGCAGACATCAAGGGATATTAGTGATGGAGAGAGGTGGACATTTAGCTTTATCATCTGGCCAGTCACTGAATCACTCACATCTCCATGAAAAATCCATTCTATCTCCTTTATCTTAATTCTTATTTTACAGTGTCAAAGTTTGCATTTAGCTGTCTTTTTTGTATCCTAAAAAATACAGTAGTACTCCTAAAATTTAGACAAGCAAAAACACAAAGTTTATGTGCTGTGTTTTATTATTTTGTCTTAACTGTTACCCGCTTAATTGTGAGGCTGGCCACAAAGTTCATTCAGCTGTTCCATCAGATGTTACAGAAAAACCCAAACAAACCTTTTGGTCCGTCCAATGGTATATGCTGAACTATTACTATTCTGTATAACAATAATAATTATACATAATAAAATTCTTCCTGTTATTTCACTGTCAACATATAAATCAATAGATAACCAGATGGGTAGATAAAGAGGCACATAGGGTCCACTAGTAATATAGATTCTATAATCCACTATGAATATATTTAGAGAAATGCTAATTAAAATTATTTTCATCTGGGACTCGCCTGGTGCTGAAGTGGTTAAGAATCCACTTTGCAATGCAGGGCACGTGGGTTCAATCCTTGGGCTGGGAAGTAAGATCCCATGTGCCCCTGTATGCCACAATTAGAGATCTCCCATGATGTAATGAAGATCCTTTATGCTGCAGATCAGACCTGATGCAGCCAAATAAATAAAGACTTAAAACTTTATTTTTGTCTTAAGAGTCTCAAGAAGCTACCAGAAATAATGGGAAATAAAGTCAGTACCGCATACCTGACGTGGAAAATAAGCAAGTTAATTATAATGCCATATCTTTATCTTTCTATTTACACTTGTCCTTGCTTTTTCTCCTAGCACAACCTCTTTGTCAGACATGTAAAAGTAGTTAATATAATTAGATTTGGGCGCATGCTCATTCCCATAAAACTCCAAGTTTACGATCCTGTGTGAGGAGGTATAAAAACAACAGTTATCATTTCCCCTTTCCCCATCAAGAATGGAAATGAGACTCGATCCAAGAGCACTTGATAAAAACGCCATCATCTTATAAAACTGCACCCTTCAACGGAGTGAACTGCACTCTCAACTCGTGAAAGAGACGAAGGAGGATTTCCATAACAGGTGGGATATTTTAGAGAAAGGGGCTCTGTGATTTTCGCCCCAGAGAGGACAGGTCAGTATGTGTGGAAACACTATTGGTTTTCATACCTTGGTGGAGAATACAACTGGGATCCAGTGGGTAGCAGAAAGGGTTGATGCTACATTTCTTAAGATGGACAAGAAGGGTCACACACACAGGCACACATACACCGAAAAAAAAAAAAAAAGGAAATATCCAGGCTGAAAGGTCAATAGAGGCAAGGCTGAGAAATCTAGTATTATACAGAAGAGATGGGGAGAAACAAAGGGAAAAGGAAGAAAGGAAGGCTGGGAGAAAGGCTTAAGGAAGAAGTAGATAAAGAGAGGATGCTGACATGGAGGGCGGGAATTTAAGACATCCACAGAAACAACTTGCTCTCACGACAGGAGGTTGGTTATGTGCAAAAACAGATCATTGATTCCCACAAGTAACCGAAAACAAGACGTTTTCATCTCCATTTAACTGCAAGAACTGTAATACCTTGTTGCAGGTATTGGACTGCAACAGGTATGGGACAGGTATTGGACTTGTTGAAGGTAAGGATTGATGCTGAAGCTGAAGCTCCAATACTTTGGCCACCTGATGAGAAGAGCTGACTTGTTGGAAAACACCCTGATGCTGGGAAAGATTGAAGGCGGGGGGAGAAGGGGACGACAGAGGATGAGATGGCTGGATGGCATCACCGACTCCATGGACATGAATTTGAGCAAACTCCCTGTATTGGTGATGGACAGGGAAGCCTGGTGGGCTGCGGTCCATGGGGTCGCAAAGAGTCAGATCCGACTGAGCCACTGAACTGAACTGAACTGAGATCCGTGATTTGCCCCAAGCACCGCAGGTTCAAAGTGTCTACTTCCAGGGAGACCTTCTATTTACATGAAGTCAAGAATGAGGGACTTCCCTGGTGGCCCAGAGGTTAGGAATCCGTTATCCAAAGCAGAGGAAGTGGGTTCCTTCCCTGGTCAGCAAACCATGAACCCACATACCACAAGGCAGTGAAGGCCTCCTCTTATAACTAGAGAGAAGCTGGCATGTGGCAACAAAGTTTCCACATACTGCAACCAAGACCCAACACAGCCAGATGAATGCATCTATTTCTAAAGAATGCAAGTCAGTGACTTGACATATTCGCTACTATAAGACCCCGTCTAATGTCACCTGTCTTAGGTTCCAGAAAACAGAACTGTCACAAAAGGAACATAACATTTTCACGCTCTGCCAAGTCGCTTCAGCTGTGTCCGACTCTATGCGACCCCATGGACTGCAGCCCAGGAGGCTCCTCTGTCCATGTGATTCTCCAAGGCAAGAATCCTGGAGCAGGTTGCCATTTCCTCTTCCCATACATGTTCATACCTGAATGCAAAAGTCTGGTTTCTAAAAACAGTGCCCTTCCCTTACAGGATATGAAAACAGATTCTGTTAATGGCCGAGTAGCTGCCTCAAGAACTTAGGCACTGTGGAAAATCAGTAATCGGTACGGGATGGGTTTCATGCAGACACACAAAAAATGGAATTACCCTTTTAATGCTATTTGTTCCTCTCATCCTCCTATTTAAGATTAGGACCCATCATTACAACATGGAGCTCTATTCCTGCCAACTGTTTAATACCATGAAATCCCTTTTCATGAAAGCTATTGTCTCGTGGATCTGTGTTACAGGGTAAGAGATAGTCCAATTCTCTCTGGGGGGCGGGGGGAAGATACTGGCTCATAGAGGAAGAGTGTATGAGAACTAGTTTTGACAGCTAGCTAAGGTCAGCATCGTTATTCCTTTTTTCCATCCTCCGAGCCTTGCTTATTCCTACACTTCCATCCCTTCCTCCCTTCTTCCAGCCTTTCTTCCCTCTCTCCCTATTTCTTTCTCTTTATTTCTTGATCTGGAGAAAGTTTCTGAAATGAAAAGCTTCCTCTTACATCATCGGTAGATATAACATGATACATAATCCTCAGATACAACCTCCCTCTCTAGAACAATCGCATCTGGATAAGACATGCGGGTGGGGTTAACCAGATAGGACAGGGGTAAAGAATCCACCCGCCAATGCAGGAGACCTGAGCTCGTTCCCTGGGTCAGGAAGATCCCTCGGAGGAGGAAAGGGTAACCCAATCCAGTATTCTTGCCTGGAGAATCCCATGGACAGAGGAGCCTGGTTGGCTACAGTCCATGGGGGTTGCAAAGAGTCAGGCACGACTAAATACGCAGACACACCAACATTCTATCCCAAAGTACTAGGAATGAAGTAGGGCATCTTCTCAGTGAAGAGATTTGAAAGTCACTGCTGAATTTCAGACACCTTTATCACAAAGCTGTAGGAACCCACTGCTGCTTCCACTAGACCTAAAATTAGAGCAACCGTTATAACCGGCTCTGCTTGGGATGGAGGTGTTTCCCGAGTCAGGGGCCCTTGGTCCTACAGATGGGAAGCGTTATTCGCTCAGCCATGCCCGACTCTGTGCGACTCCATGGACTGTAGCCCGCCACGCTCCTCTGTCCATGGGATTCTCCAGACAAGAATACTGGAGTGGGTTGCCATTTCCTCCTCTAGGGGATCTTCCCAACGCAGGGATCGAACCCAGGTCTCCTGCACTGAAAACCTGAAGATTCTTTACCATCTGAGCCGCCAGGGAAGCCCATGTACAAAGATCGCAGAGTACTGAATTCAGGATATAAATTCAGTCATTTCTCTTTCTGGTCAGGGGTCTTGAACACATAAGTCTTTTGTCTCTTGTCTCTTGTCATTTGGCAAGAGAGGTATCAACAGATAATCTCGTAGTGGAAAGGGGAATCAGTACAGACTCTGTGGAAAGAAATCAGGCAATATCTACACAAGTTTAAAATGGCATGCCAAGATGAGGACTTTCCCACAAAATCGTTGTTGCTCAGTTGCTAAGTTGTGTCCAACTCTTTGCAAGTCCGTGGACTGCAGCACTCCAGGCCCCTCTGTCTTTCACTGTATCCCAGAGTTTGCTCAAACTCATGACCATTGAGTCAGTGATGCCATCCAACCATCTCATCCTCTGTCGTCCCCTTCTCCTCCTCTCTTCAGTCTTTTTCAGCATCAGGGTCTTGTCCAATGAGTCAGCTCTTGGTTTCAGGTGGCCCAAGTATTGGAGCTTCAGCATCAGTCCTTCCGATGAAATTTCAGGTTTGACTTCCCAAAGGATTGACCAGTTGGATCTCCTTGCAGTCCAGGGGACTCTCAAGAGTCTTTTCCAACACCGCAATTCGAAACCATCAATTCTTCAGTGCTCAGCCCTCTTTATGGACCAACTCTCACATCCATACATGATTACTGCAAAAATTATAGCTTAGGCTATTACCGAGGATGAACTAAGTGGAAAATACTCATAAAATATGACCGACTGCAAAAGAAGATGACAATGGTTATATGTCTTCCAGCGCAGACAGAAGTGAAGTTTCACAGACAAATGTGGATTCTGGAGGACACGTTTGGGATTTTACTACTGAAAACTCATCCTGGTGGCCATTTGGAGAGGGGAGAGTTCAACAAGCCATGAATCTAACGCAGACAAAGCCCGTCCAAGGGCACATCCGTCAATCTCCCCCACGTTTCTCTCTGGTGTTGTCAGGGTCTATTGACAGGGGTGCTTCCCGACTCTTGCCTACGTCTCAGGGCCAGCCTCGCGCAGGGATTAGTGATCACTCTGGAGTGGGAATGCATAAACAATAATCTCATTATTTGAAATCACTGACATCAACAATCCACTCTGGAGTGCCCCCTGGTTCAGCATCAACCTTTACAGTGTCATGCTCAGAATTAATCTTTAGAATATGCATTTTTTAAAAAAAAAATATATCAAGGCTGTAAGGTAAAATCAGTCCTTACTGCATGAACAATGCAAATGAAATTCTGTTTTGCAAGGGAAAACGACTGTGTCCCTAGACGCCCAAAGTGCCTCTCCTAGAAGAATGGACAGTGTAAGCCATTATGTGAGGAATTCAAGGTCACAGATGTTAATCTGCTGAGAGCTTCTGGCTGTTTGACATTAAGATCTCATGAGCAGAAGCAAGCACACACAACCACGAGTGCGTATTGCCACGAGAAAGAAAATGTTTCAGAAATGTTTGGCTAAAATCAACCATTTCAACCCCAGCAAAAGGAGATTTGCAAATCAAGTTAAAAATAATCAGTGAAACCATCCTAATAGATTGAAGGTGGGAGGAGAAGGGGACGACGGAGGATGAGATGGTTGGATGGCATCACCGACTCGATGGACATGAGTCTGAGCAAGCTCCAGGAGTTGGAGATGGACAGGGAGGCCTGGCGTGCTGCGGTCCATGGGGTCGCAAAGAGTCAGACACGACTGAGCGACGGAACTGAACTGATCCTAATAGCTATTTAAATACATCTCAAGAGTGCTTCCCTTATTCCCAAACAGCTAGATTCCTGTAAAGGATGGAAAGACACTGGGATATCTGAGGTGTCAGTGGATTAACTAGACCTCACATGAGACACTCAACTCGCCCGTGGGTGGGTCGCCTATTAATGGTGGATTAACGCTATCTGTGGGTCTTCCCTGGTAGCTCAGTGGGAAAGAATCTGCCTGCCAATGCAGGAGATGAGGGTTTGATCTTTGGGATGGGAAGATCCCCTGGAGAAGCAAATGCAACACCCCCTCCACTATTCCTGCCTGGGAGATCTCATGGACAGAGGAGCATGGTGGGCTACAGTCCATGGGGTCGCAAAGAGTCAGACATGACTTAGCAACTAAACCACAACAACAATGCATGAAGTGAGTAATACCATCAAAACACTTACGTGGCAGTTTAGACATTGAAAAGTCTGACAACAATGTGAGCAAATCTGATATAGCTGAACAGAATTATAAAATGCTACTTTGAAAGGCAGCATTGCTCTTTTAGTCTATTCAGTTCAGTTCAGTCGCTCAGTCGCGTCTGACTCTTTGCGACCCCATGGACTGCAGCACGCCAGGCTTCCCAGTCCATCACCAACTCCCAGAGCTTGCTCAGACTCATGTCTATCGAGTCGGTGAAGCCATCTTTTAGTCTGTGAAGCTGTGTAAAATGGGACCTTCAAAAATGATTGCAGTTGGTTGAGTGAAAAAAGAAAAAAAAAAAAAGAAGAACTAATCCCTAGTTAAAATATGGCATACCCTCGATCCATAAGCAATGAGAGAAGACAGCATAGATTTGAAGATGCAGTTTCTTTCTTCAAGAAAGGACAATTGTGGAAAGAGAAACTGAGACTGGGAGAAAATTTTTGCAGATGATACATCTGGCAAAGGCTTAATTTCCAAAATACAAAGCCAGCTCATACAACTCTATATTTAGAAAACAAACACCTCATTCGAAAAATGAGCAGAAGACCTATACAGACATTTCTCCAAGAAAACATACAGATGGCCCACAGGCAAAGGCAAAGACGCTCAGTATTACTCATTGTTAGAGAAATGGAAGTCAGAATTATAATGAAGTATCACCTTTCACTGGTCAGAGTGGCCATCATCAAAAAGTCTACAAATGACTGGAGAAGGCAGGGAGAGAAAGGAACCCTGCTGCGCCGTGGGTAAGAAAGGAAATTGGCACAACCACCATGGAAAACAGCATACGAGGTTTCTTAAAAGAATAAAAATAGAGCTGCCGTACAATACGGCAGCCCCACTCACATGCATACACTCAAGCAAAACTGTAGTCCAAAAAGACACATGCACACCAGTGTTCACTGAAGCCCTGGGCACAAGAGTCAAGACACGGAAGAAAGCTAAATATCCATCCACAGAGTAATGGATAAAGAAGATGTGAGACACTCAGACAGAGGAATATTACACAGTCATGAAAAACAAGGAAATAATGCCATTTGCAGCAAGACAGGTGGGCCTAGGGATGGATGATCACACCAAGGGAAGTCAGAGATAGAAAGACAAATATCATATGATATTACTTGTATGTGGCATCTGAAAAATGTTACAAATGAACTTACTTGCAAGAGAGAAAAACACTCGTGAACATAAGGAAAAAGAAAACAAACTTAACGGTCACCAAAGAGGAAAGGGAAGTAGAGGGATAAATTAGGAATCGGGCATTAATAAATTCACACAGTTATGTATAAAACAGATAAACAAAGAACTACTATACAGCACAGGGAACTCTGTTCAATATCCCATGATAAACAATAGTGGATAAGAATAACAAACAAAAAAGAATGTATTGTATATACATGTTTATGTGTGTAAAATTACTTTGCTATATACTTGAAACTAACACAACATTGTAAATGAACTCTACTTGAATGAAACGTGTTTCTTGTGAAATCACTAGTTTGAATGCAAAAGAAAAGAATGCCAAGGGTTAACGAAGAGCTAGGTGGAGAGACAAAAAATAAGTCAATTAAAACCCGTGAAAAGAATGTTCTAGCAAAGTATAGAAACCGTACAACATATAAACAGAGAAAAATCTATACAAATGGATGTATAGTGAATTTGACCCTTTGCTGTGAAAATGAAAAAAAGATTTATAAGACAGGTTTCAATAAGGACTAATAAATATTAAATACATAACCATTAAGCAGGTATTAATATTTCAGAAGAGACAAATTCAGTAATAACATTCACATACTGGCTTTTCAAATTTTATATCATTTTTGGATATTATGAAAGATAAGATTTTTAATTGTAAAAGTATTTTTAATTTTATTTTCATCAGCAGGAATATGATGATGACTATGTATGTCTCAGAATTTCAGTTATACCGTATGGATACATTTTGATATAAAAATATTTTTAATAGAAACTGGCAAGATGTCTACATTAAAATTGACAAGCTTGCTCGAAAAATTAAGAGGATTCAAATAACAGAGCACTAAATCATGTTAATGAGTTGGAAGACTCGGTACTCGTAAAAGTTGTCAAATTATTTATAGAATCCTAACCATTTTAATTAAAAAACCCCCAAATCCATTTCTTTGTTGTAATAATACACATTCTATAAGTCTATATGGTGTTTCACAAATTAACTTTTTTTCTAATATTTTCACCTTTAAAGGTTGCTATGGTTAATGGTTTATGGTCAGTTTTACTTGACTACAGAGGATGAGATGGTTGGATGGCATCACCAACTCCATGGACATGAGTTTGAGCTAGCTCCGGCAGCTGGTGATGGACAGGGAAGCCTGGCGTGCTGCAGTCCATGGGGTTGCAAAGAGTCGGACACGACTGAGCGACTGAACTGAACTGAGAGTGATATACAAATGTGTTTGTCTTTAAATCTGAGATCTTGATAAAATCACTTGTGTTTTACCACTCTGTAAATTCTTTAGAAGTCACTACATAACCAAGCATGTCATCCGCATGTAAAGACAGTTCTTCCATTCCAAATACATATACATAATTCCTTTATTTTAAAACCCTCCTGCCCTGGTGAAGACCTCCAAGTTTCTGTTAGACAGAGGTGGGGAGAGCAGACATCTTTGTCTTTGTTTCAGATCTTATTGTAAAAGGAAAGCAATAATCAACCTATGTTTTTGTTGGTTATCCTCTTGAAAATGCTTTGAGTAATGTTTCAAAATGTAAGCCACAGGAGAAATAAAATCTAATAAGCAACTCTTAATGATACTGCCGTGATTGTTTTTTAAAAAAAGGGGGTTTCTGGAGATTCCCTCATCCTAATTCCAGCCAGCTAGCCATCCTTTTGTGACCCCAGAGGAAAAAAAAATTACAGGACCCCCAAAATGAGAGACATGATTTAACAAGCTGGGGGAGAAGTCAGGAAAAGCTAAAAACAAAGAGAAATACATTCATCTCGGAGATTTGCCAGCAAATACACCCTGTGACCTTCAGGTGCTCTAAGATGATGACTTTATAAAGGGTACTCTCAACTTGAAAACGGGAGTTTTTCAAAGACTCCACGTCACGCATCAGTTCACAGATCCACCCATACGCAAGAGCCGAAGGATCACGGACAATTCAAATCAGTTCAACATCAGGTTTCAAACAAAAAATGCCAGAAGCCCTCAAATCAGAGCTCTTTGCAACCAGCCACTTGAAGAATCAACGTCTAGCATTTCAGGGGCGTGAGTGACAAGGTCTCCTTGTTTGCCCTCTGACTTTGGAAATGGGAAAAAAAAAAAGAGAGAGAAAAATAAACACCTCCACAGTGAGGACTCAGTGGCTTGGACCTAAAATGTGGGAAGTAAAGAACCCAGTGGAAAGCTAGGAGGGTATAAGGGATGGCCATGAAATTACAGACATCTGAGACCCATGGGGTAGCTGGGCCAAGGTCTTCTGAGAACACGGACTCCCTTCCCTAGGCACCATTTTTTATCTTTGTTTGCATGCCCAGGGTCTGTCATTGGCTTAGATGGGAGTAGACAGCAAGTCCATACGGTCAAAGCTATGGTTTTTCCAGTGGTCATGCATGGCTGTGAGAGCTGGACCATAAAGAAAGCTGAGCGCCGAAGAACGGATGCTCTTGAACTGTGGGGTTGGAGAAGGCTCTTGAGAGTCCCTTGGACGGCAAGGAGATCCAACCAGTCCATCCTAAAGGAAATCAGTCCTGAGTGTTCATTGGAAGGACTGATGCTGAAGCTGAAACTCCTATAACTTGACCACCTCATGCGAAGAGTTGACTCACTGGAAAAGACCCTGATGCTGGGAGGGATTGGGGGCAGGAGGAGAAGGGGGCGACAGAGGATGAGATGGCTGGATGGTGTCACCAACCCGATGGACATGAGTTAGAGCAAACAGGTGAAGGGCAGGGAGGGCCTGGCTGCAGTCCATGGGGGTCGCAGAGTCAGACACGACTCAGCGACTGAACAACAGTAACAAAAGGCAGTGAAAAATGTGGATCCAAACGCTCAACATTATTACGGGAGAGAGAACAGGAGTCCAGAGAATTGAATCTGTGCCCCGCGTTATGAATGGCTGGAGAAATCCACAAATCTGACTCCTCCCTGCTCTTCTATATACTTTCCGCCTGGCCCATCTCTACCTTTACCCTTCAGATGCCCTGGTACCCTGAGATCCTGGATTATGACAGCCCATCTCTGACCCCAGGGTGTTTGTACGTTCCTGTCTCTCTCCCACCGAGACTTGCTTCGCTGATAACCCACCTCGATCCTTTGGGGACCTTGTCCTCACGATCCATGTGTCTCCTGGTGATGAGAGCCGTGAAATCATGAAAACAGGACCAAGCACTTGTTAAAGAGTGTAATTATCCCTGGGATAAGAAGGTGGGTTGTTTTTCCTCCAAAAGTATAGAGTTTCTCAGCCTCGCTGGGCATTGTTGATATTTTCTCCGATAATTCTCTGCTTTCAATCTTATTGCATTATAGTTGATTTACAATGTTGCGTCAATTTACGATGAACAGCAAAGTACTCCTGTTATATATATATATACACATACATTTTTTTTAATATTCTTTTCCATTATGGCTTATTACATGATATTGAATTGAGTTCCCTGTCTTATACATTAGGACCTCGTTGTTTATCCATCCTATATGTAATCGTTTCTATCTGCTAAGCTGAAATTTTCAGTCTATTTCTGTCCCTGACCCCTCTCCCTTGACAACCAGAAACCTGTTCTCTGTCTGTGAATCTCTTTCTGTTTCAGAGAAGTTTACCTGGGTCACATTTTACCTTCCACATATAAGCGATATCACGTGATATTTGTCTTTCTCTGTCTGACTGGCTTCACTCAGTATGATAATCTTCAGGTCCATCGATGTGGCTGCAAATGGTATTTAGTTCGTTCCTTTTTCATGGCTGAGTAGTAATCCGTTCTGTCCTTGTACTGTCTTCTTTATGGGTCGAATGCTGATTCTCGTGAGACTGATCTTGTGCTCAGAGCCACCTTTGGCGTCTGTTCACTAGACGTTGTGAGTAAATCCCAGTCACAATGATCCAAACTGCCCTAAGACATGGTCAAGCGTCCGCTGGGGGCAAAATCACCGTTGGATGACAACCACGGATCTTGGAGAGAGTGTGGAGAAAAGGGAACCCTCTTACTCTGTTGGTGGGAATGCAAACTAGTACAGCCGCGATGGACAACAGTGTGGAGATTTCTTTAAAAAAAAGAACTAGAACTGCCATATGACCCAGCAATCCCACTCCTGGGCATACACACCAAGGAAACTAGATCTGAAAGAGACACGTGCACCCTAATGTTCATCGCAGCACTGTTTATAATAGCCAGGACATGGAAGCAACTTAAGGTACGAAACTGTTTTGTTCAACGTTCTAGTTTCAGAGTGTAGTTCCCCACAGAACACGTAGGAGGCCCTGACGAATGGATCAATCGACACTAACGGTGGGTTAATTTCGGATTCCATGATAACTGGTGGAATATTCTGAGAGGCACAACTCAAATCAGCAAGTCTGATTTATCAACTTCTACCCAGGTCTGAGCACTCGGGTGACTTTGAAGAAGATATAAAAACACTGAAGGGCCTGGCTTCTTTCCCCCTATGACCTCTGTGGTTGTCAGTATAATTAATCCTGCTTTTGCTCCTTCTCTAGTTGGTTTCTGAGCTAACCGATTGCAGACACATGTCTTCACTCCCTCAGCTGCTTCGTGCCACGCGTGCATCACCAGGCACCTGCCGTTCAAATCGGATGGGGGCAAGAGCTCTTCTGCCCATGGTGACGTCAGCAGTTAGTACTGACATCATCATGTTCTGTGCAGACCAACTACTCTACCATTATTCTGGAAATACTGCCACTGGACTGAATTACCTACTCTATCAATCAGCATTATTTCAGGACTTCCCTGGTGCCTCAGCTGGTAAAGAATCCGCCTGCAATGCAGAAAACCCTGGTTCCATTCCTGGGTCACGAAGATCCCCCGGAGCAGGGATAGGCTACCCACTGTACTGTTCTTGGGCTTCCCTGGTGACAGAAGATTCTTCAGCTGGTGAAGAATCTGCGTGCAATGCAGGAGACCTGGGTTCAATCCCTGGGTTAGGAAGATTCCCCCTGAGAAGGGCAACAGCTACCCACTTCAGCATTCTGGCCTGGAGACTTCGTTGGACTGTATAGTCCATGGGGTCACAGAGTCGGACAGGACTGAGTGACTTTCACTGGTGGCTCAGACAGAAAATAATCTGCCTCTAATGTGAGAGACCTGGGTTCGATCCCTGGGTCAGAAAGATGCCCTGGAGAAGGGAATGACAACCCACTCCATTATGCTTGCCTGGAGAATCCCATGGACAGAGGAGCCTGGCAGGCTACAGTCCATGGGGTCACAAAAGAGTTGAACACCAGTGAGTGACTTACAGACACAACACACACACAGATAAAGAGATATAGATATCTATAAAAATAAGTATCTATTATCTGTATATCTCTGTCTACAGTCCATGGGGTCAGAAAGAGTCGGACACCTCTGAGTAACTCAAACATACAATACACACAGAGTATCTATCTATCTATCTGTCTATCCATCTCTGTATTTCTGTACCTCTATCTACAGTCCATGGGGTCTCAGAGTCAGACACAACTGAGTGACCGACACCTTGACTTCACTTTCAGTGTGATTTAAGCCTTCGGCATGGAGGAACAAGCCGATGCCGGAAAAATGATCAGGCGGCGCTGGGATGCAGTCAGTGTGAAGCCAAGAGTCCTGTCTTTGCTTCCTTGTTGGGAACAAGACCGTGTACCCTCCATCTCGGTTTCTTCTTCCTCACCATTTAAGCAAGGCATATGCCTTCCCCACCTAGATCAGCCAATGTCGTGCAAAATCGCAGTGAATGGCACGGAGGAAACACACAAGAGATGAATACCCTCAGATGTAACCCTCCAGACTCAGCTAAGAGCGCAGGCGTAGCTAGAGACGGTCCACTCGTAAAGGTAGGTACCTGGAGGATGAGATGGCCACCCACTCCAGCATTCTTGTCGGGAGAACCCCGTGGACAGAGGAGCCTGACGGGCTGCAGTCCATGGGGTCCCAAAGAGTCGGATGCAACTGAGTGACTGAACTGAACTGATATTTCAGTAAGGTAAATTTTTTTAAAAAGTACACAGATAATATGTCATGATTTTCTTTCAAACTGCAAACCACTTTTATTTCTAAACATCAACACGTCATAGCTCAGCACGACAGGGAAAATCCACACCATGTTTAGAGTATGCGAACCGTTAGGGTGCTACTTCCCAAACCATGAGGCTGGTATATTACATTTATTCCAAAAGTCAGTGCCTACAGCAAACAAAAGCTACAGAGAACATGCCTGTGAGGGGTATGTGTGTGTCTCTGTGTATGGTATGATTGTGTGTGAAGGCTATCTTGATGCATAAGTGGAATGGGTGATTAAATGTGGTGTCTGTGTATGCAGGGGGTATATGTACATGTATTTGTTCGTGAGTGCTATATACATCCATATACACACCCATATATATACATGCACCCATCTATATATATATATACACATGCACATATATATACACGCATATATATATACACACCCATATATAAACACTCATATACATATATATATACACCCATATATATATACACACCCATATATATACATGCACCCATATATATATATACACACACATATATATATAAACACCCATATATATACACCCATATATATATATACACACATATATATAAACACCCATATACATATATATACACCCATATATATACACACCCATATATATATAAACACCCATATATAGACACCCATATATATATACACACACATATATATATATACCCATTTATATATACACACTCATATATATATACACACACACACATATATACACACCCATATATATACACCCATATGTATACATACACTCATATATATACACAGCCATATATATATATTTATACACACACTCATATATATACACACCCATGTATATACACCCATATACATATATATACCCACATATATATTACCCATTTATATACACACACCCATATATACACACACCCATATATACACACACCCATATATATATATACACACACACATATATATACACACACACCCCCATATATATACACACACACACCCATATATATATATACACCCATATATATACACACACCCACATAAATATACACACACTCATATATATACACACCCATATATATATATACACACTCATATATATATACACAACCATATATATATACACCCATATATATATACACACCCATATATATATATATACATATATATATATACACACCCATATATATATATACACACTCATATATATATACACAACCATATATATATACACCCATATATATATACACCCATATATATATACACACCCATATATATATATATACATATATATATATACACACCCATATATACACCCCTACATATATATATACGCTATATATATATGTGAGAGATGGACTATAAAGAAAGCTGAGCGCCAAAGAATTGATGCTTTTGAACCGTGGTGTTGGAGAAGGCTCTTAAGAGTCCCTTGGCCTGCAAGGAGATCCAGCCAGTCCATCCTAAAGGAAATCAGTCCTAAACATGCATTGGAAGGACTGATGCTGCGAAGAACTGACCCATTTGAAAAGACCCTGATGCTGAGAAAGATTGAATGCAGGAGGAGAAGGGGACGACAGAGGATAGGATAGTTGGATGGCATCACCGACTCGATGGACATGAGTCTGGGTAGACTCCGGGAGTTGGTGATGGACAGGGAGGCCTGGCGTGCTGCAGTCCATGGGGTCGCAAAGAGTCGGACACGACTGAGCGACTGAACTGAACTGAATATATATACGTGCTCAACACACCCATATATATATATATACACACCCACATATATATATGCATCCATATACCTATACACCCATATATATATATATACATACTCTTACTCACTTTAAAATCTACCCAGGGAGCAGGATGGGGTGGGGTGGCCTGGGAATATGGGGTTAGCAGATATAAACGACTACATATAGGACAGATGCACAAGGTCCTAACGTAGACCACAGGGAACTCCATTCAATACTCTGTGATAAACCATCCTGGAAAAGAATATAAAAAATCATGGATATATAACTGAGTCACAAAGCCACATTGCAGGAAATAACAGAACAGTGGAAATCAAGTATGGGCGTCCCTCATAGCTCAGTCTGTATATCACTAATCAACTATACTTCAATACAGTGAATCCTTTTAATGTAAACGTGTACTATGTCAGGGTTTTATTTCAAAATGTGGCCCAATGTTATTTTTATAACATCGACCCTTCACAGTTCAGCGCTGCAGGGGAATACACACTGCATTTACAGTATGTGAACCGTTAGGGTGCTGCTAACCAAACCATGATGTTGGTATATTACACTTGTTCCAAAATTCGGTGCCAACCGCAAGCAACAGCTACAAGGCACATGTGTCTGAGGAGCGCGGACGTGTGTGTATTGTGTGACTGTGGGTGAGGGATGCCTTTGTGCATGAGGGGAATGGGCGTATGATCACAGCGTGTAGGTATGTATGTGGTATGTGTATACATGTTTGTGAGTGAATGCTGTGTGTATATACATGCACACATACATTCGTGTGTGTGTGTGTGTGTGTGTGTGTGTATATATACATACTCTTGAAAATGAAAAAGTGAAAGCGAAAGTCAATCCAATCCAATCAGTCATGTCCAATTCTTTTTGAACCCATGGACTATACAGTCCATGGAACTCTCCAGGCCAGAACACTGGAGTGGGTAGCCGTTCCCTTCTCCAGGGGATCGTCCCAACCCAGGGATGGAACCCAGGTCTCCCGCCTTGCAGACGGATATCTTTATCAGTTGAGCTACCAGGGGGGCCCAAGAATATGGGGTGGGTAGCCTATCCCTTCTCCAGCAGATCTTCCCCAACCCAGGAATCGGCCGGGGTCTCCGGCATTGCAGGCAGATTCTTCACCAGCTGAACCACCAGGAAAGCCCCATATACACTCTTAATTCACTTTAAAATCTACACAAGGAAGGTGGGAGCCGTGGACTGTCACCAAAGGCCAACTACTGCATAGGATGGATCAAGAACAAGGTCCGGCCGCACAACAGAGGAAACTGTACCTCACATACCGTGATAAAATATAATGGGAAAGAATAGAAAAAAAGAAAACGCATATACCCATGTGATCCAATCACTTGGCTGTAACAACGAACGCAACATTGCAGCATTGTCAATCAACGGCACGTCAATAAAACGAATTAATTTTAAAAGCGATTCAGTATGTTTCAGAAACCACACAGATCTCCATTTCAGATTTCAAAATGGCTAACGTTTATTGTAAAAGTCACTTCTTGAGCCAGCTTTCATGATTGCTCATTTATTTCCTACTCATTCTTAAGCGGCCTGAAGGCATTCTCAGAACGGCAGGCACTGACACATTTCTACAAATACGCATTTATAGAAAGAAACCTTGTATTTCATGATATATGTTTATGCACGGCTGAGTCGCTCTGCTGCGCAACTAAAACAATCGTAAGATGGTTAATTGGCTGTACTCCGATGGAAAATAAAAAGTGAAAGAAAAAAAAAAACACGCATTAAATGTAAAAAAAAAAAATAAAAGTTAAGCGATTGCAGAGCTGCCAAAGCTATGGCTGTCTCTGCCATGTTCACTGAGGGCTTCACACAGTATTGCATATGGAGAAATACATATGCAGTGTATTTCTGCAAGCCAACTTTGTGCTCAGTCGGTCAGTCACGTCCCACTCCTGTGACCCCATGGACAGTAGCCTGCCAGGCTCCTCTGTCCACGGGGTACTCCCGGCAAGAACACTGGAGTGGGATGCCATCTCCTCCTCCAGGTACCTACCTTTACAGGTTGGACCATCTCTAACTAAGCCTGCGCTCTTAACTGAGTCTGGAGGGTTATATCGGAGGATACTCATCTTTTCTGTGTTTCCTTCCTCATCTTCTCTGACTTGCATCCTGAAGGCCTTTCTGAGAAAAAAAAAAAAAAAAACCAAGGGAAGGCCTCCAGGACCTAGTTTTGCTCTGGGAGTGTTCACGTGATGAGACAAGTGTTAGGACGAGTAGAGAGGAAGCATGCATAACTATAGGATGATGGATGACAGATAATCTGGACAGACCCAGAGTTCCCGTCTCCCCTCTGTGTATTTCTGGGGGACACACACCGTTGTTGGTAACTAGACACGTGTGGGCTTCCCTGATGGCTCAGTCGGTGAAGAGTCTGCCTGCAGTGCAGGCGACCCGGGTTCTATCCCTGAGCGAGGAAGATCCCCTGGAGGAGGAAATGGCAAGCCACTCCAGTATTCTGGCCTGGAGAACCCCAGGGACAGAGGAGCCTGGTGGGCGACAGTCCATGGGGTTGCAAAGAGTCGGACACGGCTGAGCAATTTAGCACGCAGGGAGACACTTGTGAGCCACATGCACGGTGGGTGAGGTGCAAATATCAGCTTATATCACGAAGATCGAGGTGAGCAAAAAGAACCTCATGCATCAAACCAAACAGAACTGACAGATGTAGTGCGGGAATGGACAAGAGTTGTTGTTCAGTCATTCAGTTGTGTCCGACTCTTTGCAACCCCCACGGACGGCAGCCCGCCAGGCCTCCCTGTCCATCACCAACTCCCGGAGGTTGCTCGAACTCATGTCCATCGAGTCGGTGATGCCATCCAACCATCTCGTCCTCTGCCGTCCCCTTCAAGGTAGGGATGGAAACGAAATTGCTAGCTATCTGTCCTGCTTGAGCTAGAAGAATAATGTGTGTGTGCGTGTGTGTGGGAGCAGAAATCAGATTAGCAAAACCAAATCGCTTTAGAGCATTTAATCAACATTATTTTTACAAATGTCTGCAAGTGTCTGTCTCGGTTTTTTAGGACCTTAACTCGCAGCCCAGTATGTGTGTGTGTGTGTGTGTGTGTGTGTGTGTTCACAGAAAACTTGGAATACTGAATAAAATGCTTAAACTGGGTCTGAAAAGGGAGTCAAACCGTGAACCCAAAGACAGTGCCTTCCAAAAGTCTTGCATGAAGACTGTGTATGGGCAAGTCTAAAACAGGCGAAACGGGGACTTCCCTGGCGATCCAGTGTAGGGGGCATCCTACACTGCTCCTATGTAGGGTGCATCAGCTTGACTGCTGGTCAGGGAAGTCAGATCTCGCACGCACGCTGCGAAGTACAGTCAAGAGATTAAAAATAAATAAATAGCATAAGCACCTCAAACTCCTCCATACTCCCCTTCTCCACCGCCACTCTAAAATTCCAGGCATCCACGGGTCTGTTTACTATCATCATAGTGTTTTGCCTTCCGAGGCTGGCTTCTCACACTCACGTCGTACGCATTGAAGATTCCTCCGTGTCTCTTCACGGCTGGACAGCACATTTCTCCGGAGCAAAGACTCACATCGCACGGGGTGGAGGGACTGCTGTTTATCCATTCACTTACAGAGGGCCATTCTTGATGGTCCCCAAGTTGTTGTTGTTGTCTTTTAATGTATTTTTTAATTGAAGGATAACTGCTTTATAGATTTTTCTTGTTTTCCGTCAAACCTCAACATGAATCAGCCATAGGTATGCATATGTCCCCTCCCCGTAGAACCTCCCTCCCCATCCCACCCCTCTAGGTTGATACAGAGGCCCTGTTTGAGTTTCCTGGGCCATACAGCAAATTCCCATTAGGAAATCTATATTACATACGGTCATGTAAGTTTCCATGTTACTCTCTTCATATATCTCACCCTCTCCTCCCCTCTTGCCAAGCCCATAAGTCTGTTCTCTATCTCTGTTTCTCCACTGTTGCCCTGTAAATAAATTCTTCAGGACCATTTTTCTAGATTCCATATATATGCGTTAGAATACGAGATTTATCTTCCTCTGACTGACTTCACTCTGTATAACAGGCTCTAGCTTCACCCACCTATTAGAACTGACTCAGAGGCATTCCTTTTTATGGCTGAGTAATATTCCATTGTGTATGTGTACCACAACATCTGTATCCATTCATGTTCAGACGGACATCTAGATTGCGTCCACCTTCTAGCTATTGTAAACAGTGCTGTAATGAACAATGGGATACATGTGTCTTTTTCCATTTTGGTTTCCTCAGGGCATATGCCTAAGGAGTGGGATTGCTGGGTCACAGGCTGGTTTTATTCTTCGTTACTCCCAAGTTTTAGCAGTTACAAATGAAAAGCAGTGATAAGCATGGGTGGGGTGGGTTTGCATGCAGACATAAGTGTTCAATTTATCTGCAAAAACTCTAAAGACTCCTGAATCCTCTTGAAAGTGAAAGTGGAGTCGCTCAGTCCTGTCCGACTCTTTGCGACCCCGTGGACTGTAGCCCCCCAGGTTCTTCCATCCATGGGATTTTCCATGCAAGAATACTGGAGTGGGTTGCCATTTCCTTCTCCAGGAGATCTTCCCAACCCAGGGATGGAACCCGAGTCTCCCGCGTTGTAGGCAGACACTACTGTCTGAGCTACCAGGGAAGCTCAAATCCTCTTACTTTATTAAAAAAAAAATTTTATTGGAGTACAGCTGCTTTACAAGGCTGTGAATGGTTTCTGCCATCCATCAAAATGAACCAGCTGTAGGTGTGCAAGTCTCCCCTCTTTTTTGCATTCCATTCCCATTTAGGTCACCCATGCAGTACTCAGTAAAGTTCCCTGTGCGGTACAGTAGTTTTCATTAGCCGTCTGTTTTACCCATAGTATCCTAGTGTATATGTCAATCCCAACCTCTCAACTCATCCCACCCGCCTTTTACTAAAACGCTTTGTCTCCATACCTACACTCCCTACATCAGTGTCTCTACCTCTGCCTTCCAAATGGGTCCATCTGGTACCAATTTTCTAGATTCCACACATATGTGTAAATATACGCTATTTTTCTCTGACTTCACTAGTCTGTGCTATTTTGTCTTGGATGTGTCTTTTGTAACCATCGTAAAACTTGGCCTCTGTAAAAGGCGGTCGGTGGAGAGACACATGATGTAGCATACAGGGCAAAATATTAATTGTAGAATCTAGGAAGTAGCTACAGGAATGTAAGTCATAGAATTCTGTTATTTTCTCTAGATATGTTTGAAAAGCTTTGCAACAAATGTTGGGGGAGAAGTGAAAAAAGATCACAAAAATAAATTTTAAAAATACACTAAGGGGTTGTTCAGTTTAGTTCAGTTCAGTTCAGTCGTGTCCGACTGTTTGCGACCCCATAGGCTGCAGCACGCCAGGCCTCCCTGTCCATCGCCAGCTCCTCGAGTTTACCCAAACTCATGCCCATCGAGTCGGGGATGCTATCCAACCATCTCATCCTCTGTCGTCCCCTTCTTTGGTCTTCGATCTCTCCCAGCATCAAGGTCTTTTCCAACGTGTCAGCTCAAGTAATCGACACCACCTTTATTTTTAGCATCTTCTCTGGGCACCACCGAAATGCAAGTCTTCAGAGGTGAGGGACAGAGACAATTTACCTGCTATCATATGGAAAACACTGATTACGACTTCTTGCCACAGACATTGCCTAAAGTCCACGCTACACTGCCTTCCTCTGCACATCTCAAACCCACACTTGACCACCAACCACCAAGACTCCGAATAACACCTTCGGTATGTTGGGTCTACCAAAGGGGATCAGAAAACACTTGAGAAGTAAGATGCTTTGTGGAAAGGGAAGGAATTTAGAATTTTTACACGTTTTAATATCATTTCTTAGCTCTTGTGTTTTCCCACTTAATTTTTTATTTTATATCCGAGTACAGTTGATTTCGGCTTCGCTGGCAGCTCAGTGCTAAAAAAATCCGCCTGCTAATGTACGATACATGGGTTCAATCCCTGGGTCAGAAGATCCCCTGGAGAAAGAAATGGCAGCCCTCTCCAGTATTCTTGCCTGGACAATCCTCTGGACAGAGGAGCCTGGTGAACTACAGTCCATGGGGTCGCAAAGAGTTGGCCATGACTTAGCACACACAGGATTTAAAGAATCTTCCATTCAGTTTAAAACAACAGAGAGAAAATAAATTTTTCTTAAAAAAAAAAAAAAAAACACAGAGAGAAGAAGTATAATGCTTAGTTGGAGAAATCTCTTTTCCATAGCATTCAATGCCCTGGACTACAGAATTCAGTGTGTGGGTTTTCACGGCCTCCCTTCAGGTTTTGGCCATAATGCGCTTCTTCCAGGAAGTCCTCCAGGCTGTGTCCAAGATCAACTCAGATGTGCTTTCTAGCTGTTCCCAATTGTATCGTTTGTTTTAAAAGCAGCATGAGAGTAACTTTGTTTTAGACTCGTATTTATTTCTTGTCTCTCTTCCCTTCCATCAAGAGCTCTTAACACCCTACGCATCACACTGACAATGTTGTAAACCTTCTGAAATCAAGTTAACACCTGGATATACACTGTACATGTGGCTTGAACCACTGAATCACATAAAAGAGCAGTCCCCGATTTCCATGCGGCTGACTGGTACCTCCAGTCAGACCGGCAACAGCATATTCCGTTAAGAATAAAGTGCCCGATAAAAGGAATGTGCTCGAATCATCAGGAGACTACCGCCAACCCCTGGTCCATGGAAACGTTATTGTCCACAAAAACGGTCACTGGGGCCAAAAAGCTTGGGGTCTGCTGACATGAAAGACAAGAGTGATGTAAGGGTGAAACCAATAAGGGGAAAGAAATACAGAAGGATGGGGTTAACCAGGAGGACATGACCCAACTCATTATTCTGGGATGTATCGACGCATTTGCCTGTATTCGTTGACTCGCTAAGGCTAATGAACAAAAACCGTGTCCGTTATCGATTTGCAGATGCGTTCTTCTTTTAAATCTCCTGATCTCTAAACTTTGGGCACATTAATCATAAACCCAGGGTTCTGACGGCAGCAAATATCAGACATGTGTTTACCATACGTGCATTTTGGGTTTATTCTCTGAGCAGTCTGGGTGAGAAAAGAAACAAGAACACAAAAACCTGAAGCAAGTAAAGAATGAGACTGTGCAAGCACTATGGCTGAATTTACTGTCTATTTCCCTTTTGAGAGGAATGCTTTCTCTTGGGACTGCAAAGCCTTCACAGACCCACTGGTAGCAGGTTCCCCAATCAGAGCAATGAAACCAGAAAACGGAAAGGTTTCAGAAATAAGCCAGGCAAGATTCCAGCACGCCCTAACGGTTACCTGAGTCCTGGAGTTCGAAGGTCAAGAAGCAGACAATAACTGTTCTGAAGCAGAAAAGGAACACTAAAAGCTTTCACTCAATTGGAGGAAGGGTAGATATCCACACTCTCATCTGCCAAGCCACCTGGGGAACATCACAGCCCCACGGAACAGACCCAGAGCCTTTGAGAAGTTACAGCAATGTCTCCATTAGCAAAGAGGCGGCACAGGATGAGATGGTTAGGTAGCATCACCCACTCAACGCACATGAGTTTTAGCAAACTCTGGGAGACAGTGAAGGACAGGGAAGCCTGGCGTGCTGCCGTCCATGGGGTTGCAAAGAGTCAGACACGACCGAATGACTGAACAACAACAAGAAAATATCAAAGAGCGTCGTCTTTAACGCCGGGGTTCTATAGAGGCAAGAGGAGACAGAGGTACCAGGCTCACAGGGAACAGCACATTTGGGCAAAGATCCCCTGGAGGAGGGCGTGGCCACCCACTCCAGCATTCTTGCCTGGAGAACCCCATGGACAGAGGAGCCTGGCGGGCTGCAGTCCATGGGGTCTCACAGAGTCGGACACCACTGCACTGACTTAGCACCCATGCACACTTCGATAAATTAAGAAGGAAAAAAAATGCACATGACCTTGGAGGTGCTTGTGAGATCCACCCAAGAGAAACGGAATTCATTTCCTTTGCAAGCCTGCATTCATTTACTGAGGACTCTAGCTAGTTAAAATCAAAATATATCATACATATTATAAAGTCAAAATACATGATATATAAAGTCAAAATACATGATATATATTATAAAGTCAAAATATATGCTAATACACTATTGGATTCTAAACCAAAGATTAAAGGATCTATTGACTCCATATTGGCAGAAGTAAATGACCGAATAAATAAATAAACAGGGGAAGACAGGCAAACCTTCCATGCAAAAATAACCTTCAAATGATGTAGGGGAAAAAGAGAAAGAGAGCAGCGAGTCCAGTTCCTGAAGCGACGAACACACAGTAAAGGCTTCTTTCAAAGAGGACGGTAGCCAAAGGCAGACAGTCCCTCCACGGAGGAGGACCGGAGGAAGGCGACCTTGGCCAGGCGATCAAGGTCACATCATTGGTGATGAGGGCACAGCCTTTTTGCTACCACGCGAGCGGATGGGCATTGCACCTCTGTAGGTTTCAGCTCCCGACCCACACCTCCAGCCACACAAACCCTGATTCAGGGACATTCCACACGATACCCAATCAGCCCTCCTCCAAAACCGTCAGGGTCCCGAAAGACATGCAAAGGCAGAGAGAAGGTCTCAGACAAGAGCTGCCCAAGGAGCTCTAAGGGAGAAAGGCATTAGATCGCGGGATCCTGGATCAGACCCACGCAAAGGATGAACGCTGAGGCGACCTAGAATGTGTGTGAACTGTGGTTAGTTAACACCGCACACAGACAGGTTGCTTATTTGTATCAGATGTACGTTAGTAACAGAAGATGATAATCAGAAGGGAATCCAGGGTGGTATACGGACCCCAGGAGATTCCAAGGAGACTCGACGTCCCCTCCAAGAGTTTGTAAAGCGTAAACTAAGCCAGGACTTTCCTAGCAGTCCAGTGGTTGGGACTTCGCCTTCCAATGTAGGGGATACAAGTTCAATCCCAGGCTGGGAAGCTAAGATCCCACCTGGCTTGTGGACAAAAAGAAAACACAAAAACAAAAACAAAATGAAAGGAAAATTGCAGCAAATTCAGTAAAGGCTTTAAGGTCCACAGCAAAAAAAAAAAAAAAAACAACCTCTTTATAAAAAAAAAATAAGACTAGGGTTAAAAGTACAGTGTAAAAGCAAATTTTGATAATTTTTTCTCAAGAATGTAAAAATCTTACATACTGTGTTCTCAAGGGAGTACTTCACATACGTATAAACTTAAAAGAAAGACATTAAAATGTACATTTCAATTTATATATAACATATTTCTTTTATACTTTAAACTTGAGTAAAAATATCTAAAAATGCAAAGTAGTAGAAAAACCTTTTAATGAAAAGAAATAAGTAGTTGATATTTTTTTAGACTTACTAAGTATTACAGAAAAAAAGAAAGCCTGGAGTGATTTACAATTCAATAAGTCCCAAATTCGGAAAGAATTAAGAAGTCCCAGATTTATAATATCTAGCATCATCACAAAGAACTGTCTCACTAGAAAAGACCCTGATGCTGGGAAAGATAGAGGGCAGGAGGAGAAAGGGACGACAGGATGAGACGGCTGGATGGCATCACCAACTCGATGGATATGAGTCTGAGCAAGCTCCAGGAGTTGGGAGATGGAGAGGGAGGCCTGGGGTGCTGCAGTCCATGGGGTTGCAGAGTCAGACATGACTGAGTGACTGAACTGAATGCAGGATCATCCTGGTCCTTTTGAAGGACCTGGCTCTGAGCAGGATACTAAGGGTTAATTCAGGTTGGGACATCCTTCATTCTCAAAAAAATACATATGATAAGATAAACGGAGTTGAACAGGCAACTCACGTCTGAGCTAATGTAGATGTTCACAGAATTGAACTGCTTCTTTAAAACCTATGAATCTTAAATTAGTCTGCATTTTCATTTTCCCTGTGTTTCTTCTCCCCATCTCATAACCAACAGATTTAAAGCTTTAGAGACTTAAAGCCGCTCTCAGCAAAGAGCGTGTAGGAAGGAATAGTCTTAGAGGGATATTTGTCACTTTTATTTATTACGTCTACCCTGGCGGCTCAGTGATAGAGAATCCACCTGCAGTGCAGGAGAAGCAGGTTCGATCCCTGGAGGAGGGCGTGGCAACCCACTCCAGTATTCTTACCTGCAAAATCCCATGGGCAGAGGAGCCTGACTGGCTACAGTCCCTGGGGTCGCAGAGTTGGACACGGCTGATCGACCAACACTTTCACTTCATGCATCCCCTGATGGAACTAATTATTGAGACAAATCCCAACATTCAGCTCTTGTCTATAACCAGATATAAAAGCATCACGTGCACACACTCCCATCTGGGTCACTAGCACGTGCCAATACCTTTTAAGCCACCATCTCCCATTGCCCCTGACTAATGCCATCAATGTTGAAACCAAGCTGAAGTCCTAATGTAATGGAAAGCTCTTAACAAGTCCTGAAAGTGAAAGTCACTCAGTCGTGTCCGACTCTTTGCGACCCTATGGACGATACAGTCCATGGAATTCACCAGGCCAGAATACTGGAGTGGGTAGCCTTTCCCTTCTCCAGGGGGATCTTCCCAACCCAGGGATCGAACCCAGGTCTCCCGCATTGCAGGTGGATTCTTCACCAGCTGAGCAACCAGGGAAGACCTAGCATCTGTAAAGTCTCTTCCTATAGAACTGGCAAGGGCTTCCCAGGGGGCGCTAGTGGCCAAAGGAGCAGATGGATTCGGTCCAAGGGTCGGGAAGATCCCCTGCAGAAGGGAATGACTACCCACTCCAGCATTCTTGCCTGGAGAACCCAAGGGACAGAGGAGCCTGGAGGGCTACAGTTCATGGGGTCGCAAAGAGTCAGAAATGACTAAATAGCAAAAGCAATCCAGCTGGGAAAAACACAACCCCCACTGTCTCTCCCTGCAACGCCTGATAACCTTATCTATAACCTTAAGTATAATTTCTGCTCTTCATTACTGACTCATCTTCCTTGTCACTGTAGTTATCAGAGTCAGGGAAACTAAACATCAAATCACAGAACGTTTTCCTTCACACATGCAAATATTAAAATGAAGGTACCCCGCGCAGTGGTCGGGGGGTGAGTGGAGGTTTAAAACTTGCCTGTGAGTCTCTGAATCATTTCAACCTACAGGAAGTTCAGTAAACCTCCTTGCCCAGTTTCTAATGTCTGCTGAGTTAATTTAGTCACTTTAGTCATGTCTGAGTCTTGAGACCCCACGGACTGTAGCCCACCAGGCTCCTCTGTCCATGGGATTTCCCAGGCAAGAGTACTGGATCGGGTTGCCATTTCCTTTTAAACATCTGCATTCTCAGAAAGCATCCCTTTCATCTCGCAAACCATCCAAAGCCCGTGGATAACCTGCAACACGAAAGGGTCTCTCTTTCATTCAGTCCAGAGAAACAATCCCCGACAGATATAGACAACACCACTCGCCACGTCCTCGATTCTTGCCATCAGTGACCTAGTTTTAAAGATCAACCCATCTCCTTAAGTGGGTCTTCATCTCTAAGTGGCTTTTGGGAAGAAAAGGAAAAAAAAAAAAAGTGACTCTGTGATGAAAGAAGTGTGCTCTTTAACGAGGGAGTGGCCGAGAGAAATATTTAATAATTCAGATCAGGAATTCCAGAACACGCTAATCACTCAGAGGGGAGCAGGGGCTGGGAGGAGAAGATGATGAATTTGACATGATCGCAGCAGCACAAAGCAGAACAAAATCACCTCATATCTTGAGAATGTCGAAGAGCAAATATTCTGTTACGACATCTAAAAAGTGAAATGAAGGTGTATAATCAAACAGAAAGAGACTCACAGACTCAGAGGACAAACCAGCAGTTATCACTGGGCAGGAGAGTAAGAAGCACAAACTATTACGTGAAAAATTAATTAGTTACAAGGATGTATCACGCAATGCCAAGAATGGATGCTTTCAAACTGTGGTGCTGGGGAAGACCCCTGAGAGCCCCTTGGACTGCAAGGAGATCCAACCAGTCCATCCTAAAGGAAATCAGTCCTGAATATTCATTGGAAGGACTGATGCTGAAGCTGAAACTCCAAAACCTTGGCCACCTGATGTGAAGAGCTGACTCATTGGAAAAGACCCTGATGCTGGGAAAGACTGAGGGCAGGAGGAGAAGGGGATGACAGAGGATGAGACGGTTGGATGGCATCACCGACTCGATGGACATGAGTTTGAGTAAACTCCGGGAGTTGGTGATGGACAGGGAGGCCTGGCGTGCTGCAGTCCATGGGGTCACAAAGAGTCGGACACAACTGAGCGACTGAACTGAATTGAACATCACTAACCAATCGGGCAGGAAGCATCCTAGCCTTTCCCCTCCCCGACCTGCCTTGAGCCTGCCCACATCAGGTTTCCTGACGCATCCTTCTGGAAGGTTCCCTCCACCTCCTGCCCTCCCCTCTTGCTGGGAACCTCAGCAGGATGCAGACTTCTTTCCATCACCTGTCACACCACGGTCTGTCTGGTCAATCCTGTTTACTAATGGTCTGTTCCACGGTCTCTGTGCCAGCCCCTCCACAGCCCCGCTCTCAGGGATAGATGGGAGAAAGCACACCCAATCAGAAGAATACTCCTCTGAAGTTCCCACCAGCTCAGCCTCCTGCATCTCAACCAAGAGTCCCCGTCACCCCGAGCTTCTCAGGCACGCGTGGACAGGTCCCGTCTTTCTGAGCTCCCCACTCCATGAGAGCATCCAGCCCACTGAACTCAGCAAGATCACTCTGCAGCTGTCTCTTTCATCCTGTATCTTTTATTTTTCCCTTTGACTGGACCACACAATACGTGGCATCTCAGTTCCCCAAGCAGGCGTGGAAGTCTCTCCCCCTGCAGTGGAAGTGTTGGACCAGGGGACCATCGGGCAAGTCTCCCATCCTGTATCTTCATCCCCTCTCTTCACTTCATCCCACAAACCTGCTCTAACCTTCTGCACCTGGAAAAATCCTGCGCCTTTCACACCCTTCCCTCCTCCGACCCACAATTACAGATGGCCCCACCCGTGTGCTGCTATTTACAGAATTCCTTGAGCGGAGTCTCTTCCGTTGGTTTTCTTGACTCTTTGGAGGCCTCTTCAAAGCAGCTTTAGCCCCGACAAATCAAGGTCACCGTGACCTTCAAGGGACAGTCACAGGGGTCAGTCACCCACAATCTCTGGATCATTATTCTCATCCCCTGCGTTTAGCACAGTCAATTCCTAATTTTGTTTTTTTCCCCCTGAAACACTGCATGCATTGCATGCCTGCTGCAACACATCTCCTGTTTCGTCTCCACCAAGAGCCACTGGCAGGCTCCTTGCAGCGTGGAGCCAGAGGTTTGAGCGTGGACACTGATAGCTTACAGTGAACAGTGTTGGATTTGTGATCTCTAGAAGATTTAGCTTCGGGACAAACCAGGTACCAGGCTTGACCACTCAAGAGCTTTTGTGTAGCAGAGTCTTATTAAAGTATAAAAAGGGGCAGACAAAGCTTCTGACATCAACATCAGAAAGGGGACAGAGAGTGCCCCCCTTGCTAGTCTTAGCAAGGGAGCTAGATAATTTTTAAATTGGCTATTACAATATATCAAAAGAATGTCTCAAGGTTGTAAAGATCTTACTAGAGGCACTCCCACCATTTACATGTTAAGATGAGAGGATTAGAACTAACAGTAGAAAGATCTTACCAGGCCCACTCCCATAATATACATTTTAAGATGACAGGATTAGTCAGAAGGTTCTCAAGAAGGAGAAACAGTCCTCAAGCAGGATACCTTGCTTTTGCATAATCCTTCGTACAGAGCTGAAACTGAGTTGGCTTGTTCTGTAATTACCAGCTTCAAGAAAAAAATGTTTTATGTGACGAAGATTAGAAAGAAAGTGGAAAAAGTCGCTCAGTCGTGTCCGACTCTTTGCAACCCCATGGTCCATGGAATTCTCCAGGCCAGGATACTGAAATGGGTAGCCTTTCCTTTCTCCAGGGGGATCTTCCCAACCCGGGGATCGAACCCAGGTCTTATGCATTGCAGGAGAATTCTTAACCAGCTGAGCCACAAGACTAAGACTGAGGAATGTTGAAAAAAAACCTTTGTCCTTTTCTGCTCCTTGAGAATCCTGACACCTGATCTCCTCCTCGAGAGCCCCAGACCCCTGTTTCCTCCTTGGGGACTCTGGACATCTTATCAACGTGCCTAGAAGTTGACTGTCTCAAATGCCTCATCCCACACTTTAGCAGAAGCCTGAAGGACCACTGCGAATTTCCCCTGTGCGGTCAAGCCTGGTCTCCTGGGCCCCCTCGGCTTGGATTCTAGAACGAGGATGACGTGGCAGGAAAGCAGGGCAGAAACCAACCCACCACCGGAAGGAAGAGAAACCACACCTGTTGCAAATAACTGCCAGGTTGGTTTTGGAGTATAGAAGTTACTTCCTCTCCTTCTTTCCTCCCCTTCCTCTTAAATTTTTCAGCAACCACACTTGCTTCTCTCCATACAATAGTTTCTCTTGAAAGTCTGACTCAGTCTCATAACTTTAAAAACCCCTTTAATGTCTGAGGTCTCCTCTACGAGCATCTCCATGCTACACTCTCCATTTCCAGCCAACACTCCGATCCACAGCTACCAAGCCAATATTTACCATCCTGCCAATGTAAGAGACTTGGGTTCAATCCCTGAGTTGGGATGATCCCCCTGGAGGAGGGCATGGTAACCCACTCCAGTATTCTTGCTTGGAAAATCCCATGGACAGAGGAGCCCGGCTGACTGCAGTCCGTGGGGTCGCAAAGAGTCGGACACGACTAAATTGACAAAACCACAAAGAAAACAAGAGCCCACTGTACTGCTCTGTCTCAATAAAGAGGAGCTTCCCAAAGTCAATTCGGGTCTTCGAGACGGTCAACAGGTCACCAAGTGCAGGCCACGTGGACCTGTCATGAGAAATAGCCACCCTGACAGAACAGCTGCTCCATCTTCTAAGAGGACCACTGGCTGGCAATCCAAAAGTTCCAGAATGCCGCAGGTTGGCTGGCTCACAGGTTAAGAACAACGGATGGAGGTGCAGGCAGATGTTGTGAGAGACTTCTGAGAGCCAGCATCAATTATTTTAAGAGCTCTGCAAACTGCTTCTTTTGATCGACAGACAGAAACAAGCCTCGCTCCAGAAGCACTTCAGTCACAGAACTTTCCACACCATCTCAACGAGCCACCTCGATTCCTTTCTCTGTTCCTGTGACCCAACTCTTTACCTCGTCTGAGATCAGTACAAAAATTGAGAACGGCTTGAGAGTTATAACCAACCCAGAGAGCATCTTAAAAAGCAGAGACGTTACTTTGCCAACAAAGGTCTTGTCTACTCAAGGCTATGGTTTTTCCAGTAGTCACTTATGGATGTGAGAGTTGGACTATAAAGAAAGCTGAGCGCTGAAGAATGGATGCTTTTGAACTGTGGTGTTGGAGAAGACTCTTGAGAGTCCCTTGGACTGCAAGGAGATCCAACCAGTCCATCCTAAAGGAGATCAGTCCTGAATATTCATTGGAAGGACTGATGCTGAAGCTGAAGCTGAAACTTCAATCCTTTGGCCACCTGATGCGAAGAACTGACTCCTTGGGAAAGACCCTGATGCTGGAAAGATTGAGGGCAGGAGGAGAAGGGGATGACAGAAGATGAGATGGTTGGGTGGCATCACCGACTCAATGGACATGGGTTTGGGTGGACTCTGGGAGTTGGTGATGGACATGGAGGCCTGGCGTGCTGCGGTCCATGGGGTCGCAAAGATTCGGACACGACTGAGCGACTGAACTGAACTGGAGAGATAAACAGTAGTTGTGTTCCATGGTGACAATAATGGGGGTGTCTTAGGACCTGAGCTGCCCAGGTGAGAGACATGGGTGAGCTTTCAGACTGAGCTGAGTGCTAACCTTTCCCTCACTGGCTAGAGGTGTTACTGAGTCCAAATTCACTCTGCTCACGGCAGGGAAGGCCAGTGAATCCCAGACAAGGTGGTGGAGCCAGGAAGGGACTTGATTCTGGAGGCTGTGTTCGTGTGTTACTCCCTCAGATGACTATTGTAGTTTGAAAGCAAAGCCTTCGCCATTTCCTTAACATTGTTTAGTGATCATGTTTCCATTTGGTTCCTGTCCCTAGTTATTTTAGAATCCATATGACAGAATGCCAGATGACCGTATTTCAAGATTCTAATTAAAAAAAGAATGGGCTTCCCAGGTGGAACTAGCGGTAAAGCACCCACCTGCCAATGCAGGAGACGTAAGAGACGCGGGTTCGATCCTTGGGTGGGGAAGATCCCCTGGAGGAGAGCACGTCAACCCGCTGCAGTATTCTTGCCTGGAGAATCCCATGGAGTCTGGGGGTGCTACCTCCCATGGGATCACAACGACTCAGACGAGTCTGAAGTGACTTAGGACAGCACAATAAAAAAGGAAGTGTAGTCACTCAGTCGTGTCAAAGTTTATGCGACCCCATGGACCGTAGCCCACCAGGCTCCTCTGTCCGTGGGATTCTCCAGGCAAGAATACTGAAGTGGGTTGGTGTCCTCTTCTTCAGGCGGTCTTCCTGACCCAGGGATCGAACCTGCATCTCCAGAATCTCCTGCATGGGAAGGTTGGTTCTTTACTACCAAGCCACATTGGAAGTCCCATTCAGGAGGGACTCAGAATAACCATCTTGTAGTGGGCTGGTTGCCAGGTTGTCTTATGGATTGAAGAGGAGGGGGAGGTGAAGAAACAAAGTAATAAGACTTTTCAGTTCCTGCTAACGTCCCCCATGATGGCAAGCCTCAGGCAGGGGGACGTGTTAGTCCTGCCTTCTTAGAGTCTTTCACAGGTGGGTGGCTACATTTATCTCCCTGAGGCAGGCCATTATGTACACATAATAGCCTGAAATAACAAAAGCAGCAAGATTATTACAGCGGGTTACAGTCACAGAAGCAGACCTAGCATTTTGCTGTTCTTCAGTAGCTAAGGCATATCTGACTCTTCGCCACCCCATGGACTGCGGCACGCCAGGTTTCCCTGTCCATCACCAACTTCCAGAGTTTACTCAAACCCATGTCCATCGAGTCGGTGATGCCATCCAACCATCTCATCCTCTGTCATCCCCTTCTCCTCCCGCCTTCAATCTCTCCCAGCATCAGGGTCTTTTCCAGTGAGTCGGTTCTTCACATCAGGTGGCCAAAGGACTGGAGTTTCAACTTCAGCATCAGTCCTTCCAATGAATATTCAAGATTGATTTCCTTTAGGGTAGACTGTTTGGATCTTCTTGCTGTCCAAGAGACACCTAGGGGTCTTCTCCAGCACCACATTAGCTTAAATTCACAATTAACCCTTGCTGGTTACCAGGGGATCATGGTGTTTCCTATCACCAGGATTCTGAATCAGGGACTTCACGGTACAGACCTGGGGAAAACCAAGGTCCCCGGGTTCCTGGGGACTCCACAGAGGTCTGGCTTCCCACTGGAGGTGAAACTAAACAGGACCCCAAGGGGCCTTCGCAGAATTCACCCTCACCCCTGTCCTACCCCTGTGTTGCTTCTGTACAAAAACTTTAGTCCAAGCATGCATTTATTCAGACATGTGAGGAACTGCAGAAGGAAAGGAAAATAGTCAAGCAAGACAACAATAAAAATACTTTAGCCATTAAACACAGTCAAAGGCCTTTAGTTCCTCCTCACGGGATACAGGGGCTTCCCAGGTGGTACTAGTGGTAAAAAACCCGCCTGCCCACCAATTCAGGGGACATAAGAGACGTTGAGCTCAATCCCTGGGTCAGGAAGATCCCCTGGAGGTTGGAATGGCAACCCAGTCCAGTATTCTTCCTTGGAGACTCCCACGGACAGAGAAGCCTGGTGGGCTATAGCCCATGGGGTCTCCAAGAGTCAGACAGGGCTGAAACAAGTTAGCACACATGCAACTGAGTGCTACCGATAATATTCTGGGCCAAGTCTTTGCATTGTTTAGCAGTTATTAAAAGCCCGCTGGGTGGGATAAGTGAACTTCATGCTGCCCACAAGCATAGACTGCAGACCAGTTGGATGCCAAAGTTGAGGGTGCTGACTTGCGATCACTTCATCACCAGCTCATCAGAAGGAAGTCCGTGACCTGACCACGCTTCTTGAACGTTACAAGACTCCTTTCTATCCCTTTGAAGCAGAACACACAATCTTGAGGGCATCAGCCCACAGTGGCCACCCCCGCTCTGCCTGGCAAAGCTAGAAAGCTAGCTCTACTTCTCCCAAAACTGTCTCTGAGATATAACGCAGCATCCGGACACAGAGGACAAGCTTCAGCAAAAGAGTGAGGATTCTGTGATGATGGAAAAGTCAGGCTGATGAAACACTAGGGCATCTCCTCCATGAGCCCTCCATACAGTAGGTCGTGTATGTACAACTCAACCTTGTAGATTTCTCCAAGAAGAGCCTGCCTGTGGAGGGAGGGGGCGGGACGGGGGGAAAAAGGCATAAAGACTTTGGTTGAGGAGCCAGAAAGTTCTACAGACCCTTTGAGGGAGATCCACAGCCCCCCTCCAATATTCCCAGAGGCATCAAGCTGAGAGCAGGGTTTCTGAGCAGAGAATGGACATAAATCATCTGCCACGGTTATCTGCTGGCCCCAAGGAAACAGAGCAAGTCGCCCACACACGAGCCTTCAAGTTGCAAACCATCAGAGATGCGAACGTGTGTGTTTGCATGTCCAGTCGGGTAACCTAGCTCACGTATCTTGTGTACGTTGTCACATATTTCCTCTATGAGTGGTTGTGCTTTTGTGTGCCTTACTGGATAGAATACAGGAATACAGTATCTTTATTTCAAGCGCAGGATATCCAGAAAGCAAGATTTAAAGCCACAGTATAGAGCCAACTGCATTAGTTGGGCACCTAAGCTAACTTTGTTGGGACTTTTCAACAACTCTGATGTCATAACAGACTCTCCGAAGTAAACTCATTCGTATGGAGGGTTAGGTAAACTCAGTTACAAAACACAAACAGGTAGATGGAATTCAACAAACATGACAGATCTGTTTATCAGAACGATGGATGACTGGAATATACATAAGGCTTCACTCCAAGGATATTAACTGTCCTCCCCCAGTGGAAGGCAAGAGACACAGGAACAGTTTTGAAGGGGGGTCTCGAGAGTTGCGGGGCAAGAAAAATAGGATGGTGGAACTGCCAAATTCAAAGAACCGGCTGAAATGAAAAAAGTTCACCCAACGATGACAATGTGTATGCCAAAAGATGAAGTCATTTTCCCAGAAGGATCTGGAAGAACGGGAAAAAGAAATGCCCTACATCACAAGATACGGAAGACAAAGGTTGACTACCTATGTCATCTCAGAGGAGAATCATCAAAAGACAACGCAGGTTAAAAGGCTGAAAGTGAAAGTCGCTCAGTCGTGTCCAACTCTTTGTGATCCCATGGACCTGGCAAGAATACCGGAGTGGGTAGCCTTTCCCTTCTCCAGGGGATCTTTCCAATCCAGGGATCGAACCCGGGTCTCCCGCATTGCAGGCGGATTCTTTACCAGCTGAGCCACAAGGGACTCCCAAAAAGGTTGAGAGGAAATCTATTCAAAATAAGGCTGACACTCAACTGTACCCTTTCTAAATGATTATTGTTGTTCTCGCTTAGTAGCTCAGTCGTGTCCGACTCTTTGCAACCCCATGGACTGTATCCCACCAGGCTTCTCTGTCCATGGGATTCTCCAGGCAAAAATACTAGAGTGGGTTGCCATTTCCTCCTCCGGGAGATCTTCCTGACCCAGGGATCGATCCAGCGTCTCCTGTATTGGCAGGAAGATTCTTAATCATTGAGCCAATAGCAAAGCCCCTTTTGAAATGATTAAAATGACAAATTTTATGTGACATGAAGTTTATCTCAATAAAGAAAAAACAAAAAAAAAAGGGGGGGAGGAGAGGGGAATAGAAGAATGTCTGAGACTGTCCAAGCAGTAAAGAAAAATGTATGCTTAGCACAGAAAATTCACAAGCTAAAGAACAAGCTTATTTTAAAAACCAAACCAAAAAATCAATTTCTGCACCAAATACCATGATTTTTTTAGGAACATTAAGGACACACAGAATACTTTTCAAGCTTCCGGTGAGGAAAAAAAGAGCAAATGAAGCGAAATCATTGTAATCAGAGGTTTTCACAGCAAGTCAAGATAGAAAAAGCAACACAGTGTGTAAGTGGAATATTCTTTTCAACAAGCTAAAGGGAAGGAAGTGTGGGGCTTTATATGCAGTGAATCTATCTGTTAAATGAAAATGAAAAACCAAATTTGCAAGTCTGATAAAATTGACTGCATTAAGCTTTCAGGAAAATACTCTTGGAATGATTTGTTTCTGCCAAGAGAGAGACAAGACTAGAGGAAAGCAATACAACAGAAGTAAGCTTACGGCATGAGCAGTCTCAGAAAAAAGTCATTTAGAGCGCACGTTCCCTTCCCATCCAGCATGGGGTTGAGAAGAGAGACAGGCAAAAAGCCAACTAGGTCCTTATCCTGTTCTCCAAATATCCAAACATTGAACAGATGTACTAAGAACAGATATGCGTCTTACTGTAAAATGTTATTACAGATGCTAATGCTCAAGGGATGAGAGGACACCTTGATGAATCCATCCTATAGGAAGATGGAAGAAAGCAAATCTCAGGAGAAGACAATATGACAATAAAAATAGCGATAATAACTCAAGAGTTCTACAATTTCCCTTTGGAAAAAAATGCAAAGTAAATAAAAATCAAGCAAGCATGGCAAACAGACTACACCAAAACAGTAACATAAATTATAAGGCTTTCCTTGATAGCTCAGTTGGTAAAGAATCCGCCTGCAATGTGGGAGACCCAGGTTCGATCCCTGGGTTGGGAAGATCCCCTGGAGAAGGGAAAGGCTACCCACCCCAGTATTCAGGCCTGGAGAATTCCATGGACTGTATAGTCCACGGGGATGCAAAGAATCAGTCACGACTGAGCGACTTTCACTTAGACTCTAGGAGAAATGTAACTGCAGAAATACAAGTGGGGGAAAATGATACGTTACAACTACAAATAGTTTTATCAATATGCTGTTGAGAGTAGATATATTTAAAATTCAGGGCTAAGTAAACTTGAAATAGAAGAGACTAAAAAGATAAAGCAGAATATAAACTGAGTGAAAACATTTCTGGGATGCAAATTTAATCTCAGACAAAAAATCATAAACGTCATAATGATTTACTAAACTCTGGGAAAGGAGCAAAAGACGGAAAAGATGTAACAGACATATTTATGTAACTCCTTCATAACAAAGACTCAAAGTGTGTAAAAAAAGTAATGTGTATTGTACATTTATATGAAGAACATTTCAAGCATCCTATTAGTTATGTGTATAATACATATGTATTATTCAGAAATATTATATTTATAGTATGATGATAATTGCAATTATAACTATATATTTAAATATGCAAACTGTAATCTATTTATATATTCAATAATATTCAGTTAGTCAAAAAACTAATTTGGGTTTTTCTGCAATATGGTATAGAAAAAAAAGAACAAACTTTTTGACCAACCCAATATATAAATAATGCACTTTTATAAATATTACATTGAATATTATATATTATACAATGTTGCCTTTGCTGATGGCTCAGAGGGTAAAGAATTTGCCCACAATGCAGGTGACCTGGGTGAGATCCCTGGGTCGGGAAGATCCTTTGCAGGAGAAAATGGCAATCCACTCCAGTATTCTTGCCTGGAGAATCCTATGGACAGAGGAGCCTGGCAGTTTATGGACCATAGGGTCCCAAAGAGTCAGAAACAACTGAGCAACTTTCACTTTCACCATATAAAGCATAATGTGTTATTATATATTAATATATAATGTTAACCTATAACGTTTAAGGTGAAAGAAATGTAAGAAAAAATATGACAAGAAATTAAAACAGCATCTTCTTGGAACTGATCAAATTAGGAGATAAAATGTGATCTGATAGTTATATGTGGAAATCTATGCCCCTCCAAATACACACTCATGTTTGTAAATGTGCATATGCGGAAACAGAGGTGTGTGTGTCTGTGAGTGTGTGTGTGAGTGTGTGTGTGTGTACAAATTTCAAGCACACACAGAATATTAACAAAATGTTCCAATCTCAAGCGATACTTTGAAGAAGCAGCATCATAAGGCGATATATTCTTTGATACATAATTCATCAGAATTAGAAGTCAATACCTTAAAACATCCCATAGGAAATGGCAACCCACTCCAGTATTCTTTTTTTTTTTTTTTAATTTATTTTTTCAGTGGGTTTTGTCATACATTGACATGAATCAGCAATAGATTTACACGTATTCCCCATCCCGATCCCCGATCCCACCTCCCTCTCCACCCGATTCCTCTGGGTCTTCCCAGTGCACCAGGCCCGAGCACTTGTCTCATGCATCCCACCTGGGCTGGTGACCTGTTTCACCATAGATAATATACATGCTGTTCTTTCACGACATCCCACCTTCACCTTCTCCCACAGAGTTCAAAAGTCTGTTCTGTACTTCTGTGTCTCTTTTTCCGTTTTGCATAAAGGGTTGTCGTTACCATCTTTCTAAATTCCATATATATGTGTTAGTATGCGGTAATGTTCTTTATCTTTCTGGCTTACTTCACTCTGTATAATGGGCTCCAGTTTCATTAGAACTGGTTCAAATGAATTCTTTTTAACGGCTGAGTAATATTCCATGGTGTATATGTACCACAGCTTCCTTATCCATTCATCTGCTGATGGGCATCTAGGTTGCTTCCATGTCCTGGCTATTATAAACAGTGCTGCGATGAACATTGGGGTGCACGTGTCTCTTTCAGATCTGGTTTCCTCAGTGTGTATGCCCAGGAGTGGGATTGCTAGGTCATACGGCAGTTCTATTTCCAGTTTTTTAAGGAATCTCCACACTGTTTTCCATAGCGGCTGTACTAGTTTGCATTCCCACCAACAGTGTAAGAGGGTTCCCCTTTTCTCCACACCCTCTCCAGCATTTATTGCTTGTAGACTTTTGGATAGCAGCCATCCTGACTGGCGTGTAATGGTACCTCATTGTGGTTTTGATTTGCATTTCTCTGATAATGCCACTCCAGTATTCTTGCCTGGAGAATCTCATGGATGGAGGAGCCTGGCGGGCTACAGTCTGTGGGGTCGCAAAGAGATGGACATGCCTGAGCCACTAACACACCCAACTGAACACATACAAAACGTGTTAGGAGATTGGATCTGTCTGAGAATACACTTTAAAGCTACAGTAAAGATACAATATACTCGGAATTCAATGATAATTAAGGCATCACATGTACAAATTTGACAGAGCCAAAGAAAACGCTTTCAGAGATGATTAAAACTTTGAAATACCTTTCCAAGATGACAAGAAAGATTGGAAATAAATGAGCCAGGGAAACAAACAGAAAACCTAAAATAAAAGAAACAGAATAAATGCAAGTAAATAGCAAAATAATGTCTGATAGAGACAAGAGTAGAAATCTGTGAAACAGGGGACAGGAAAACTTGAGATAATTAGCAACATGAAATCTAATTTACTGAAGAGCTTAGTCATCTAAGCAAACATCTGGTAAGACGGTTGAAGCGAGATCAAAACATGATGAAAGGAAATGAACAAAAGGGGGATTTCATTGGAAGGAGTCCTATATATGTTGCAGGGGAAAAGCCAATTCTAACTCCAAGCTGGAAACTGTCTGACTTGCTTTTCGTTGCTTTTGTTATTATCATCATACTCAATGGTTGCCTGGAGGACCTGCTCCTCTGCTGGACTGTCAATTAGAGAGCCTTTGTTCAGCTCAAGGAGAGATGGTTTGTCCCTGCCCACCTGTGAATAGATGAGATTAACACTCCCCTTGCCAAGGTTGTCTATTCCCCTGGAGATGTTTTGCAAGACTGAAGACCCTTGCCGTTTACTTTGCAACTTTCTCTCCCTCTCTATTCTGCCTGTTGGCCTTTGAACCACATTGCTTCTCTCTGATCTATAAAGACCCCAATCAGATGGTTATTTTGAGGTGCTAGCCAGTCATCTTATAGGTTGGCTAGCTCCCCAATTAAAGTCTCTTCCTTGCCTCAACACCGCAACTCTGGGATTCATTGGCCTGTTGTGAGATGAACAGACTGAGCTTGGACTCAGTAACCGATAAAATAAAAATAGAAAAATAATAATCTTTTAATGATGTAATCACTTGATGCTAAAAAAAAGGCTTAAACTGGAACAAATATTTGCGAACAAATAACAAACGATTGCTGTTCAGTCGCTCATAAATAAACATTTGGGAAAAAGTGAGTTTGTGGTCGTTCAGTCGCTCAGTCGTATCCAACTCTTTGCGACCCCGAGGACGGCAGCATGCCAGGCTTTCCTGTCCATCACCATCTTAAACACAGATGGAGGCGGGAGGAGAAGGGGACCTCAGAGGATGAGATGGTTGGACGGCATCACTGACTCGATGGCCATGAGTTTGAGTAAGCTCCAGGAGATGGTGAAGGACAGGGAAGCCTGGCGTGCTGCAGTCCGTGGGGTCGCAAAGCGTCAGACACGACTGAGCGACTGAACTGAACTGTAACTAAAGACTATTATAAAAAAACAAACAAACAAAAAATCCAGATTCCCACATAAAACTCTCCAATCAAGATAATTTTCAGGCAACTGCTAACAATCCTTTGTGTTGACATTTTGTTCAGAAAAGGTGAAAGGAGGCAGCCAACATATTTTTGTAAGAATAACTTTCACTTCTAACTTCCCTGGTGGCTCAGATGGTAAAGAGTCTGCCTGCAATGCAGGAGACCCCGGTTCGATCCCTCAGTCAGGAAGATCCCGTAGAAAAGGGAATGGCAACCCGTTTCAGTGTTCCTGCCTGGGAAATCTCAGTCTAGGAGGTCGCAAAAGAGTCAAACTGGACTCAGTGACCAAACAACAAAAAAAAATTTTTTTTTCAGTTGCCAAAAGTAAATCAAATTCAAATACAATTTTAAATCAAATTCACTTATGCATGTACCAATGCACACATCCTAAGTGAAACACTGAGAAACCAAACTTAGTGGAGCACTCACAATTTTTTAAAAGTCCACATCATGATCAACATGGGGCTATTTTCAAAATACATTAATAGGGAAAAACGAATTATTAAACCAGGTAAAGAAAAAAAAAAAAAAACAGGCCAAGAGAAAATAATAGAAAGATGTCATGTAATCAACTGTAGATATGCCAAGACTTTTACTTTATTTTTTTTACAATATTCAAAATAAAGTGTGGAAATGATAAAAAAATAAATAAATAAATAAAGACTCCTTTGTGAGTGAAAAAAAAAAATTCCTATTCATAGTTTAGAAAAAAATTAGAATAATAACTTACTAAAACACTGCAAATTGCAGGTAATCTCTTTTATCTGGTAATAGCCATTTGCAAAAAAAAAGCAAAAAAACAAAAAAACCCCTCTAGTCACATCATCACACTTTTAAAAAATCTGTTTATTACGTATTTATTTTTATATTTGGCTACACAGGGTCTTTGCTGCTGTGTGTGGGCTTTCTCTACAAAAAAAGAACACAGTGTGGAATGGGGGCTACTATCTAGTTCTGATTCTCTGGCTTCTCAATGCAGTGGCTTCTCTTGCTGTGGAGAAGACTCTAGGCTATATGGGCTTCCTTAGCTGCCAGCTCTTTAATTGGTAAGGCACTGCAAACAGCAGACGACTCAAAAAGCTTGCTCAATATATAGTCAACGTTATCAAGAGTCAAGACATCATTTTGTGTCAGAAGAAGCAACTGACATAGGAAATAAGATCACATTTACCCCCAACACAAGTGATCTACTACATCATGTTAACACAGCTAAAATAAGAATTCAGTACGTGCTGCACTCTGCCAGTTTATGCATGGGGACTTGAAGAATTTGGAAAAGTATCTGTTTTTATTTTATTTCTTTAAAAAAAAAATCCTTCAATCCAATACAGCTTTCAACAAAGCCAATAGAATTTTGCAGATTTTGACACAGTGATTCTCAAGTGTATATATAGGGAGGAATAAACATCTACAAAGAAGGAAGAGAACAGGTGAAGAAGAGAAACGCAGATTATTTGTTCTGTTTGACTCCTAGTTTAGTTTACTGGGCTTCTCTGGTGGTTCAGACAGTAAAGAATCTGCCTGACATGCAGAAGACCCTAGTTCGATCCCTGGGTCGGGAAGATGCCCTGGAGAAGGGAATGGCGACCCACTCCAGTCTTCTTGCCTGGAGAATCCCATGGACATGGGAGCCTGGTGGGCTACAGTCCGTGGGGTCTCAAAGAGTCAGACACGACTAAAGCAAGACACACACACACACATCTTTCAAAACACCCCTTTGCATGTGTGCTATCTGTCCCTATCTGGACCCCAAGGTGACACTATAAATCATTGGCTAAAGATACACTGTTTATCTTCTATCTTGAAACCACTTGTTCACCATTTGGAGGGAAATAACATCAGATCCTTACCTCACACCATACGTGCAAATAAAATCAGCATAGATAAGAACGCATGAATGAACTCCAGCATTCCCAAACTACTACATGTAAGACAAAAATTTCGTGACCTTGAAATAGATTAGCATTTCTTCAATATGTCCTTCACAAAAAGATTTAAGTAAGGGAGGGGGAAAACAATGTTGAGGGATGATGGATCAATGAAAAATATTCTTTTGCTTCCGATGTGGTGGTAACGATGGCAGGGAATGGGGAGAAGACGCTTGAAATGTTTAAACAATTTTTATGGCTGATTTTTTTAAACCAGAGCATGATGACTTCTGTGTCTGGCGCCCTGAGCCAAGACATGGGGTCCCCAAAGGGGATGGACCCTGAAGGATGAAGAAAGCTGGCAGGATCTTCTATTGACACCACTGTAAATATTCTCAATATCCACTGTGTCAGCCTGTCATTCTCTTCTCTTCTTGTCATAATAAGAAATAAAGCTGAGACTCCGCAGAATAGATTATACAAGGCAACTTAAAAACACTGCAAGTGCGATGGAAGAAATTAACACAATTAAGATGCTTTTGACGTAACAACACAGTCTGTTTCCGCCATGTCACTAAATATTACTCTATAATGGCTTTTTAATGGCTGATATCCCACGCTTATATTGTATCTCTAATTGCATAACAAATTCTAGACTGTGAAAAACGGTGCATCCTTTTTTTTTTTCCCTTTTTGCCATCTTAAGTGCTCAGCTATGAAAATGCCTTATACCTGCGTCTTTCTGCACATGTCCAAATTCTTCCTGAAGATAAAACTCCCATGTCATGTGACGTGTTCCTAGCATTTGCTACCTACTGCCGTGCTGTCTCCTGAGAAGACTAGGACAATTTGCAAACCCTCCAGCATTGTACGGGTGGGCATTTCACCCCATCCCGCAGCTCGGGGAGTTTTAAGAGAATGGAGAGGAATGGATGCTGGAAAGTACAGCAGGTGCAGAGAAACTGAAGTCCTCCCTTCAAAGAGGGAGAGAAAACACGAGTCTAATATTTAGGCAGAAACGTATGTCCATTTAACGGGTAATAAGCCTCAGCTATACTTTGAATGCCCCCTTCATTAGCAACCTGGGACTCTTGGAGAGGAATACAGCCCTTTACTAGAGTCCTGCTTGCGGTGGATTTAGAACGAAAGCAGGCCATCTGATAAACAGATGCTCTGCAAATCAGAGAAAACCTGCCATGACAGACAGGAGGGAGCTTTGAGGTCAGAGTGAAGGAGAAGGCATTCTGGAAACAAGTGTCATTGAACCCACGGATCGACGCCTGGTTTTACCTGTCTACATTTACGAGCTACATAGACAAGCAGGCTTCCCTAAGTATAATCACTGCTCCAAAATGTTAAATTCACAGATGCCTGGATATTTTCTGGCAAGGTCTTTACCTTGTCCTTGTTTTTTGCAAAATGTCTCCCTTTCCATTAAAAGAGAACAGGTGTCATGTGTAGGAGGTCACATCTTTGCGCTTAGAAGGCCTGCTACTTGCTTCTCGTCTCAAACAAAGGCGAGCGAAAAGTCAAGAAATCTGTCTATGGGTACACCTCCTGCCAAAAATGTATTTCAGTCTTCCATGCCTGTGTGTTCAGTTGTGTCTGATTCTCTGTGACCCCACGGGTCTGTAGCCCACCAGACTTCTCTGTGCATGGGATTTCCCAGGCAAGAATACTGGAGTGGGTTGCCATTTCCTCCTCCAGTTAACCTTCCGTGATTCAGTGAAAAGGTCCCCTCCCTCCCTCTCAACAACAACAAATCACAAAGCAAATACAAAGTCATTCCAAGCACCCAAGACTGACAATTTTTTTTTAAACTAAGATATCTACAAAAACCTATTTGCAGAAGAAATCCAAGTGCCCATCAAAAGATGAATGGATAAAGAAGGTGTGGTACATATATATACAGTGGAATATTGCTGAGCCATGAAAAAGAATGAAATAATACCGTCTGTAGGAACCTAGACCTAGAGATGATCATACTAAGTGAAGTAAATCTTACAAAAAAAGGCAAATACCATGTGATATCACTTGTATGTGGAATCTAAAATATGGGGGGAAAAAAAGCTATTCATAGAACAGAAACAGACTCAAAGACATACAAAAGAAACAGTTACCAAAAGGGAAGGAGGGGAGAAATAAATTAGGAGTCTGTGATTAACACACTACTGTACATAAAATACAAAACCAAGAGACACCTACTGTATACCACAGGGAACTATATCCAGTGTCTTATAATGACCTATAATGAAAAAGCATCTGAAAGAAATACTCCTGAAAGTGTATAATATTGTAAATCAACTATACTTCAATTTAAAAAAACCTATTTGTCTATCCAATGCATGGCTGTCCGTTTCTGTACCAATTGTGGGGGGAAAAAAGGGGGGGTTTCTAATTCTGAAAATACGCCTGATGCCACATTTCTTTCTACAAATGTCCATCACACCGTTGGATTTTCCCTCAGTCCCTCTGATCACAGAGTCATTATATTATCCCATATGGAAAGTCCACGAGAAATCTGAAATGGAGAGAAATCCTCAGTGTGAATTCACTATTGTTGTCGTTGAAAATGGGCTTCCCTTGTGGCTGTTAAAGTATCCCCTGGGAAAGAATTTGCTCACAATGCGGGAGACCTGGGTTCGATCCCTGGGTCGGGAAGATCCCCTGGAGAAGGGAAAGGCTGCCCGCTCCAGTATTTGGCCTGGAGAATTCCATGGACTATGTAGCCCAGGGGATCGCAAAGAGTAAAAAGAGGCATCTACAAGGCCAGGGTGTGTGTGTGTGCTAAGCCACTTCAGTGGTTGGCAACTCTTTGTGACCCTATGGATTTAGCCCGCCAGGCTCCTCTGTCCATGGGATTCTCCAGGCAGGAATACTGGAGTGGGTTGCCATGCCCTTCTCCTGGGGATCTACCCAGCCCAGGGATGGAACCCAAGTCTATTTCATCTCTTGCACTAGCAACCAACTTCCCTACCTCCAGCGCCACCTGGAGAAGCCCCCACGGAGGCCAGACGCGTACCCAAAGCAGAGATGTCTTTGCGACTCGGCTCTCTTTTCATTTTTAAGATTTTGTGCCTCAGCGTTTTCCCATTAAACTCTGGCTGCTGGGGGCATTAATTCTGTTTCACGCATCCCACATAAATCACTGCAGCTTCACACTCCTAGCTCTTCCGTAAATCTGGCAACAATGATGTTAATTGTGCGTGAAAAATATATTAAAACTGTAAATCACGGCTATTTTCGAGGAGGATGGGAAAAAACGGATCTGAAGTAACAAACCAAACCCTCTTCCCTTTGTCTGTATCTGGCCAGTGGCCATTATATTAAAAGCACAAAATTATAGCCTGTTTTTCATCAATTAGGCCTTATTGTTCATTTCTTGAATCTAATCAGGACCATATAAAATGTACCACAAATCCCACAATAATGACCACTGGCTAATTTTGCTAATGGTGATGGTGGAACATTCTCTTCAAAGGGTGTGCTCTTTATAGAGTGGTTGCATATGGGGACATTTTTGTCCCAGTTGTATATACAAAGGGCAGAGAACTTCTTTCTGGTATTTCATTCTAGCTATCATCACTGCAGTGAGGGAAGGAGCTCTGAGATAATTGTCTGTCATTTCATAATTTGTTGTCGTTCAGTCGACCCCATGGACTGTGGTAAGCGAGGCTTTCCTGTCCTTTACCATCTCCTGGAGATGTTGAACTCAAATTCATGTCCACTGAGTCAGTGATGCTATTAGACCATCTCATTCTCTGTCGCCCCCTTCTCCTCCTGCCCTAAGTCTTTCCCAGCATCTGGATCTTGTCCAACGAGTCAGCTTCTACTTTATGTTCCAACTACTAGTAACTAGACCATTTCTTCTACCGTGAAGGAAGATTCATCTTTTCTTTTTAAATGTACCTGTGAGTATTCCCTTTGAATCTTTCTACACCACTTGGACGAGAGTGACCAAAAGAAGTTCATAACCTCACGTGGGAAGCAGAACCAACCACGTGTAACTTCTGCCAGCAGACTTTTCCATGCGGAAATTAAACAAAAAGTCACTTAAACAACTGGGCTTCCCTGCTAGCTCAGACACTAAAGAATCTGCCTGCAAATGCAGGAGACTCAGGTTTGATCCCTGGGCTGGGAAGATCCCCTGGAGAAGGGAATGGCAACCCACTCCAGTATTCTTGCCTGGAGAATCCCATGGACAGAGGAGCCTGACTAGGCTACAGTCTGTGGGGTTGCAAAAGAGTCAGACATAATTGAGAAACAACAATAATTGAGACAACATTGTCCTATTTTCCTTGTATGTGCTACCCTTTCCTCGTCTAAATCCTCCATTAGTTCTTTTTTAAAAAAGTCTTTATTGAATGTATTACAATATGGCTTCTGTTTTGTATTTTGGGTTTTTTTTGGGGGGGGGGGTAATGTGGGACCTTACTTCCCCTACCAAGGATCAAACCTGCACCCCCTGAATTGGAAGGTGAAGGCCTAAGCACTGGGCCCCCAGGGAAGTCCTGAAATGCTCCATTTCTTGATAAAGAAGCTCGGCAAACTGACCATTGGATAAACTAAGCCCTCAGTCAGCTTGTTGGGGGAGGGTGGGGAAACCTGAGCCATTCCACTTTCTCTGATGGTCCCTGGAAATGAGACGCCTCGGTGGACACAATTAAGTCTTTCCTTGGCCAGACATTCAGGCCTCGAGTCAAGACAGTGGAGGGAAAGATGAGCTCTCTGCAGAAGAAACCAAATAACACCATCAAGGTGATGCCATCCGAGCCCGCAATCTACAAATGCAAACCAGAGCATCCCATCTGAGCGCTTAAGAAACGTTCTTTGGTGAGACTTCCGGCTGTCAATAAGATAATTCCCAAAGAGAATAAATGAGCTCATACGGGCAGGGTGCCCACGGTAGCGGCTGGCATTTCCCCACGTGGTCAAGAAATGTTGGCCCTCTCTTGCCGTCTCTGCCGCACTGGAGATCTGTTGCAATTGGGCTCCAATGTACCTCCCTGGGAATTTACCCCAGGGGTCACACAGATCCTCTACCTTCCGTGTTTCCCGAGCACTCGAACACTCGGCGTCGGGGGGAGGGTGTTCGGGGTAGGGGAGCCCTTGGAGACGGCTGACCGTTCACACTGCACAGGTCAGACCATCACGAGAAATGAGATCAACGTCATCATCCCTGAGAAATGACAACAGCGTGAGAAAAGTGGCTGACGGCTGAGATCATCATCGCTTTGCATCACTAACATTTTAGGAACGCATATGTTTATCCACGAGGAATACAGGCTTGCTAAAAATATCAGACATCCTTATATACTAATGAATCAGTACATATATATATATATACATGTATGTGGATATTATATATGTACTGATGCTGAAACTGAAGCCCCAATACTCTGGCTACCTGATGCAAAGAGCCGACTCACTGGAAAAGACCCTGATGCTGGGAAAGATTGAGGGCAGGAGGAGAAGGGGATGACAGAGGATGAGATGGTTGGATGGCATCACCGACTCAATGGACATGAATTTGGGCAAACTCGGGGAGAGACTGGAGGACAGAGGAGCCTGGTGGACTACAGTTCATGGGGTCACAAAGAGTAAGAAAGAACAGCCATTGAACAACTACAATATTTATATATATGTATATGTATCAGTGAACCAATGAAGTTGCTCAGTCGTGTCCGACTCTTTGCAATCCCATGGACTGTAGCCTACCAGGCTCATCCATCCACGGAATTTTCCAGGCAAGAGTACTGGAGTGGATTGCCATTTCCTTCTCCAGGTGATCTTCCCGACCCAAGGACCGAACCCAGGTCTCCCGCATTGCAGGCAGACGCTTTCCCGTCTGAGCTGTACATTCAGGGATTTTTGATGCTGTTCCTTGTTCTGCCATGAAGTTACACGAACAATTCTTGCAAACACAACTGACAAGAATGTGCCCCACCAAGAGTTGTGTGAAGTCAGGGTCCTATGCCAAGCTGAGGCATTAGTGGTCCAGCCCCCTGTCTGTGGAAAGGACTGCAAGTGAAACGGGAGACACATATTTATACAATCAAATCTCCCTGCACCAGACGTTAACCAGAGTACGGAGGATGCAGAGATCTCCAAACTGTGAAGGAATGCTGCCCACTCAAGATCCTGTTGTCCTGACTCTGTATCCAACACGCCAGCCCTGGGTTCACGCCTAAAGATTGCACTTCAGCAGCATCTGACGTGTATTACTGAGTCAGATCAAACCAGTCCATCCTAAAGGAAATCAACCCTGAATATCTATTGCAAGGACTGCTGCTGAAGGTGAAACTCCAATACTTTGGCCACCTGATGTGAAGAGCCGACTCACTGGAAAAGACCCTGATGCCGGGAAAGATTGAGGGCAAAAGGAGAAGTGGGCGACAGATGATCAGATGGCTGGATGGCATCACGGACTCAATGGACATGACTCTGAGCAAACTTAGGGAGACAGTGAAGGACAGGGAAGCCTGGGGTGCTGCAGTCCATGGGATTGCAAAGAGGCGGTCACAACCTAGCAGTTGAATGACAACAAATCATTTAGAACCTAAAGATGATATTTCTGATTGAGTGTGGATAAGGGGTGTTACAGGGCATGGGAAAATGATGGAATGGGTCGGTCATTGGTCCACGGTATGTCACAGGACACCCAGCTACCAATGCCTGAGGCAGGTTCTGAACCCAGACCTCAGTTCCCGGGTACCTTCATGGTCAAGGAGTTCTAAGGTGACCCTGTGTGTCAGCTGTCAAGAGTGGGTGTGACCCCAATGATCACTGTCCATTTTCCATAACTCCCACTGGTACCTGCCACATTCTTTATCTGCACACATAGGAATCTGCTGGTTAGAGTCCCTTGCTCATGTGCTAGGCACAGAAGGGCTCTTTGATTGGCTGTAAAGAAATACGGGAAGCTGTGGTCCAAAAGGAAGAAGCATTGAAAGCAGATCGGCTCTGCTGTCTGCCCTCAACTCTGGTTACAGCTAACTAGTCCCCGTACCTGAGATGTTATTCGTAAGCATGTCCTCAAACACAGTAAATGAAAGCAGGCTACACAGTATTTCATTCCATGAGGAGATCATCAATTACTTCTCATCTGGTTTTATTTATCTTTTATTTCTCCTATCATAAACAGAACTTCTTAGCCCTAAATTTGAAGGAGCACTTTTTAAAAATTATTTTGTAAAAACAAGACGGAGGTACTGATTCAAAAGTGATGGGCATTTTTCATTCTTTTCACACATACCGCTATGTTGGGTTTCCAAAAGCATGTTTTTCCATGTACCAATTCACAAAAATGCCTGCCAAGAAAAGCCATGCACACACCATAAGAACCCTAGAAAAGAACATAGGCAAAACATTCTCTGACATAAATCATAGCCACGTTTTCTTACCTCAGTTTCCCAAGGCAAAAGAAGTAAAAGCAAAAGCAAGGAAATGGGAACTAATCAAACTTAAAAAGCTTTTGCATGGCAAAGGAAATCATCAACAAAACAGAATGATCACCTATGATATAGGAGAAAATATTTGCAAATAATGCAATCAACAAAGGGCTAATATCTAAACTGTACAAACAGCTCACAAAAGTCTATTTTTAAAAAACGTTTGTTCGTTTGTTTGATTAAATGGGCAGAAGACCTAAGTAGACATTTTCACAAAGATGACATACAGGTAGCCAGTAGGCACATGAAAAGATACTCAACATTGTTAATTCCCCACAGGATCTTCCTAACCGAGGGTCTGAACCCAGATCTCCTGCATTGCAGGAAGACTCTTTACCATCTGAGCCACCAGAGAAACCCTAATCTAAATTAGAGAGATGCAAATCAAAAGTACAATGAGGTACGATCTCACACTAGTCAGAATGGCCCTTGTCAAGAAGTCTACAGATAAGAAATGCTGGAGAGGGTGTGAAGAAAAGGGTAACTCCCTCCAACACCGTTAATGAGAATGTAAATTCGGTGCAGTCACTATTGGGCCTCCCTGGTAGCTCAGCTGGTTAGGAATCCACCTGCAATGTAGGAGACTCTGGTTCGATTCCTGGGTCAGGAAGATCCACTGGAGAAGTTATAGGCTACCCACTCCAGTATTCTTGGGCTCCCTTGTGGCTCAGCTGGTAAAGAATCTGCCTGCAATGTGGGAAGCCTGAGTTCGATCCCTGGATTGGGAAGATCCCCTTGAGAAGGGAAAGGCTACTCATGCCAATATTCTGGCCTGGAAAATTCCATGGATTGTATAGTCCATGGGGTCGCAAAGAGTCGGACATGACTGAGAAACTTTCACTTTCACTACTGAGAACTAAAAAACTAAAAGCAGAAATACCATATGATCCAGCAATTCCACTCCTGCGTATATATCCAGAAAAGGAAAAACTTTAATTCATGCACCCCAATGCTCATAGCAGTACTTTTTACAGCAGCCAAGACATGGAAACAAACCAAGTGCCAATGAAGATATGATTGATTTTAAAAGGCGTAGTGTGTATACATAAACATACACACACAGATGCGTATACCACAATAGAATATTACTCAGACACAAAGAAGGAAATAGCACCACTGGCAGAAATACAGATGGACCTAGAGATAATCACACTAAGTGAATTAAGCCAGAAAAAGACAAGTATTGTATCACATCATCTCTGGAATGTATAAAAAAAAATTGTACAAATGAACTTATTTACAAAAGTGAAACAGACTCATGAACATAGGCAGCAAACTTATGGTTACCAAAGGGGAAAGGAGGGAGGAATGCTCTCTCACTATCATTATTTTTATCATCACAGACATCTTCACCACAACCATCCCAGAAATTATCATCAGAAAAGATATCATCTTCAGCGCCATCATCATCACCACCACCGTCGCCATCGCCATCTTCATTGTGATCACCAACACCATCATCAATATTATCAATGTCATCACCACCACCATCATCATGATCACGACCGTCACCGCCACCAGCAACACCATCATCATCATCTTCCTTGTTATCACAGCCCCATCATCAGTATCACCACCATCATCACCACCGTCATCATGATCATGACCAGCAACACCATCATCGTCATCATCCTCGTTATCACAGAGCCAGCATATGTATCATCATCCCCATTATCGCCACCATCATCATGATCATGACCAGCAACACCACCAGCAACACCATCATCATCATCTTCCTCGTTATCACAGCCCCATCACCATTATCACCACCATCATCATGATCATGACCAGCAGCACCATCATCATCATCATCCTCGTTATCACAGAGCCAGCATGACTATCATCATCCCCATTATCACCACCATCATCATGATCATGACCATCACCACCACCAGCAACACCATCATCATTGTCTTCCTTGTTATCACATCACCACCATCATTAAGATCATCATTAACACTAGCAACGCCATCATCAGTTTCATCAACCTCATCACCAACATCACCATCGTCATGACCATCACCCCCACAGCAACACCATCATCATTGTCATCATCCTTGTTATCACAGAACCATCATTATTATCACCAAGATCATCAAGACCATCATTAACACTAGCAACGCCATCATCAGTTTCATCAACCTCATCACCAACATCACCATCGTCATGACCATCACCACCACCAGCAACACCATCGTCATTGTCATCGTCCTTGTTATCACAGAACCATCAGGAGTACCATAAAAATCATCATCAGTACCATCACCACTATTGCTGTTCCCCTCATCACTCATGACCATCACATTCTTCATTTCTATCACCAACATCACCAATATCACGTACTAGTACTATATTGATTAATCTACGAGCTGGTTGTGCATTTTACTGGGATGTGAGAGTTGTGTTTCAGTTCAGTTCAGTCACTCAGTTGCGTCTGACTCTTTGCAACCCCATGAACCACAGCACGCCAGGCCTCCTTATCCATCACCAACTTGCAGAGTTTACCCAAACCCATATTCATTGAGTCAGTGGTGCCATCCAACCATCTCATCCTCTGTCATCCCCTTCTCCTCCTGCCGTCAATCCTTCCCAGCATCAGGGTCTTTTCAAATGAGTCAGCTCTTCGCATGAGGTGGCCAAAGTATTGGAGTTTCAGCTTCAGCATCAGTCCTTCCAATGAATATTCAGGACTGATTTCCCTTAGGATGGACTGGTTGGATCTCCTTGCAGTCCAAAGGACTCTCAAGAGTCTTCTCCAACACCACAGTTCAAAAGCATCAATTCTTTGGCACTCAGCTTTTTTTATAGTCCAATTCTCACATCCATACATGACTACTGGAAAAACCATAGCCTTGACTAGACGGACCTTTGTTGGCGTCTCTGCTTTTTAATATGCTGTCTAGGTTGGTCATAACTTTCCTTCCAAGGAGCAAGCGTCTTTTAATTTCATGGTGGCAGTCACCATCCGCAGTGATTTTGGAGTTGTGTTTAAAATGACTTAATTTCAAAGATCTATTCTAATAATCCCTTGTGGCATATCCATTCATTAAACTGCCTACAGATCTAACACACAATTAGACCTTATTGGAGGGCACCAAAAAGTTACTGTATATAGACCATGGTTTCCTTCAAGAGTCACCATTTTTTTTTTTTTTTCCTATTTTGCCCTAATGGCAGAAAGGAGTAACTGTTTATCCTTGGCTTAAGGATGTATCAAGTCCAGATGACTGGATAAAGAAATTGTGGTACATACAAACAATGGATGGTTACTTGGCCATAAAAAAGAATTTGAGTCAATTCTAGTCAGGTGCATGAACCTATATCCTGTCGTACAGAATGAAGTAAGTCAGAAAGAGATAAACAACTAATGTCTATTAACATATATAGAGAAAGAATCTAGAAAAATGATACTGATGAACTATTTGCAGGGAAAGAATTGAGATGAAGATATAGAGAACGGACGTGGGAACACACTGCTGGAAAGAGAGAGTGGGGTGGATGTAAAAAGCAGCATCAACATATATATACTATCAACTGTAAGGTGGACAGCCGGTGAGATGCTGCCGTGTAGCACAGGGAACCCAGACTAGTGCTCTGTGATGACCTAGAGGGGTGGGATGGGGGCAAAGGAAGGCTGAGGGGTGACTGGATGTATGTATAATTACAGCGACTCACACTATTGTGTGGGAGAAACCAACGTAATATCCCCCCGAAAAAAAATTTTTTTTTTTAAATTTTAAAAATCTCTGAAAAAAGAAAATGAGCCAGGTTGAACTTTGTGAGGTCTTGTTTGTGCTGATTCCTCATATAATCAGTCCCAACATTAAACATGGTATTTATATAGTCATCGGCAAAGTTCAGTCGCTCAGTCGTGTCCGACTCTTTGCGACCCCAAGGCCTGCAGGCCTCCCTGTCCATCACCAACTCCCGGAGTTTTTATACACAAACACATCTTGTTTATGACGATTACAGAAAAGATCTTTGCCAGCGTGACCTTCGGGGTCATTAAAACACAGCTCCTTGGGGCCCATGCATGCTAAGTCACTTCAGTCGTGTCTGACTCTTTGTGACCCCCACGCCCCAGAGCCCACCAGGCTCCTCTGTCCCTGGAATTTCCCAGGCAAGAATACTGAAGCGGGCGGCCCTTTCCTTCTCCGGGGGAATCTTGCTGACCCAGGGATTGAATCAGCATCTCCTGCATTGGCAGGCGGATTCTTTACCACTGAGCCACCAGGGTCCATCCTCCCTAAATGAGTAAGCCAACAGGGACACGGATATAGTCCCACGCATATTGAAAAATCAACAGTTAGTTTGGGAGCAAGTGTTCTAGAACACGAACCTCTGGGTTCTGTCCTTCACCTCTGTGTCTCACGAGAAGATGCCCAAATGACTTCACGAACATATGCCTTCACGTCCAGGGGCCGCAAACGTTTTCTACGAAGAACAGTATTTTCCATTCTCAAACTGCATGGTGTCTGCTTTATCTATTCAACCCCGCCACTGCAGTGTGACGGCAGCCACAGAAAATAGGCCAATTCATGGGCATGGCCGTATTCCATTCGCTTTTTTTTTTGTTTTGTTTTGCAATGGCAGGGCGGATCCAGCCTGACTTCTACTGCCCACTCCTGCTTCACATCTCTGCAACCCAGGAGGGGGGCCCCTCTTTCAGTTCAATACCTGTCTGTGTTGGGCTTCTCAGTTTTTGCTGAAAGCATGTCTGTCAATATTCTCTTTAGCTCAGTTGATTCCGGGAACACACTGACCTGCAATTCAGTGACCACAGCGGCCACACTTCAGTTCCTCGGCTGAGCAAACACTTCCAATGCACTCGCTCGGTCTCTTAAACAATGACGCTCGTCTAAGAGAATAGATTTGAACCATCGGCCTCTGAGCTCCATCGTTGAAGCCGTGATTCCTCCTCTCAGTGGTACCCCTCCCCACAGCAACGGGGTCAACTGCATGGCCTTCAAGTTCCTCCCGAGTGCATTCTGGCCCTGCGTGGAGAAGTCTGTGTCTCTCTGAATATCTGCGTCTCTCTCCACCTTGTGACACTGTCGTGTTCAGTATACTAAAGGATTATTCCAGGGAGTTGTCCGGTTTCTCCCGTGTGGCTACAAGGACAGGGGTAGGGACCACACTGAGCCAAGTGGACTGACAAATAGAAGCTGGCCAGTAGGTGTTCTTGAGAGTTCCTCGGACAGCAAGGAGATCTAACAAGTCAATCCTAGAGGATGTCAATCCTGAATACTCACTGGAAGGAATGATGCTGAAGCTTAAGCTTCCAATACTTTGGCCACCGGATGCAAAGAGCTGACTCATTGGAAAAGAGCCTGATCCCGACTCGTTGGAAAAGACCCTGATCCCGGGAAAGATCGAGGGCAGGAGGAGAGGGGGACGACAGAGGATGAGATGGTTGGATGGCATCACCGACTCAGTGGACATGAGATTAAGCAAATTCTGGGGGACAGTGAAGGATAGGGAAGCCTGTCCTTGGAGTTAGAAAGACTTAGACACGACTGAGTGACTGAACAACAACAAATAAGTATTCGTGGAATGAATGAATACAAGTTGAAAAACTCTGACTTTGTTCATGTCAGGGCCCATAGAGAAGGAAAGGTTAACAACCTAGCCATAGAAAGTCAGGGAAGCAAGGTTACCAGTGGTGCCCCCTGGATTTACAGAGCTGCAGGACGAGGGAAGACCAGCAATGACCTCCATCCTGAGAACCCACCCACTTACAGAAAGTCCAGGGATGGCACAGTGGATAAGAAGACTCTGCCTGTCAATGCAGGGCACGTGGGTTCAATCCCTGCTCCGGGGAGATTCCGCACACCTCAGAGCAACTAAACCCGTGACCCACAGCTGCTGAGACCCCGAGCCTCAACGACTGGAGCCCACACGCGTCGAGCCCATGCTCCACAGCAAGAGAAGTCATTGCAGTGAGAAGCCCGGCTACCACAACGAGAGAGGAGCCCCCGCTCATTGCACCCAGAATAAAGCGACGCCCAGCAAGCAAGACCCCGCACAACCAAGATACAAAGAGCCCAGTAGGCAGAAAGCAGCAACCGACCATAACCTCTGTGCCTCGTGCAGAGTCCACTAAATAGAGAAACTGAGGAAATGAACTTGTCAGCCAGTGTCTCCACCTCCCAGCGGAGTATGCTGAAAAGTCATTCAAACACAATCTTGTCTCTTGGGGCAATGGGAAGACAAGACATTCTTCTCTGGTGAGCAGAGGGGAAGAAGACTGTGAGGGTCTCAAGAGGGTGTCCCAAGGAGAGAGAGATGGTTTTAGGAGGCGTGAAGGTGGGGGACAGTTGTTCTAGCTTCTTCTGGCCTCAGCAGGAGGTTCAGGTTGAAAATACACAGTCCAAGTTGTATTAAGTTTCCTAGTACAGTTGATATTTAAAATGGATAACCAACAAGGACCTGCTGGTCCCAGGGGGAAGGATGGGGGAAGGGATAGTCAGGGAGTCTGCGATGGACATGGACACACTGCTGTATTTACCATGGAGAACCAGCAAGGACCTGCTGGACAGCACAGGGAACTCTGCTCCATGTCATGTGGCAGCCAGGATGCGAGGGGAGTTTGGGGGAGAATGGGTACATGTATGTGTACGGCTGAGTGCCTTTGCTGTCCCACTGAAACCATCACGACATTGTTAACTGGCTATACCTCAATGCAAAATGCTCTGCGTGTTAAAAAAGAAAAAGATTACTAGCGCAATTGGAAGAGACAACCACCAACTCAAAGTGAAGTCGCTCAGTTGTGTCTGACTCTTTGCGACCCCATGTACTGTAGCCCACCAGCTTCTTCAGTCCATGGGATTTTCCAGGCAAGAATACTGGAGTGGGTTGCTGTTTCCTTCTCCAGGAGATCTTCCCAGACCAGGGATGGAACCCGGGTCTCCTGCATTGTAGGCAGACGCTTTACAGTCTGAGCCACCAGGGAAGTCTCACCAACGTGGTGGCTTTATTTAAGTGATGAGAATGTGACGGCCGTACGGTTCTGCAGGACAGACATGCAGTAGTCAGAAGTTCACAGGGTGGGTTCCTTCTCTAGGTTGTGAGGGAAGCTCTGATCCATGTGTCTCTCTCAGCTCAGAGCTGTGGGTGTTGGTCCTCAGTCCTTGGTGGGTTTTGGCTTGGAGATGCACCCCTTCCATCTCTGAGTCTCTGCCTCCATCATCATAGCTCTTTTCCCTCTGAATCTCTGAGGGCTTCATTCTGTTATCCCCTCCCCGAAACCCACCTCTGTTGACCTCTTCTTTCTTCCTCCTATTTCTCCTTCATCTTCCTCCTTCTCCTTCTTCTCCTCCTTCTTCCAATGTAAGGATTCAATAGCTGTTTATTAAATTCACGATCTGCTCATATGGAAGGTATGAACACTTCTGCTAAGATTTTTTTTTTTTTTAAGATCTGCTCTCCAGATTGAAGAACCTTTCACCCAAGAGAACAAAGACCAAGCGTTTCTGGTGATGTGTTTGACTCTCTTTCCTCCTATATTAGTTCCTTTCTGAAATACTGAAGCAAATGCTTCACTTGGACTCCATGGACAAAGCTGACAGATGGGATGGCTTCCCACAAGCTAGTTTTTTTTCTTTTTATACTCCTGGTGTTGACTTGAAGTTCCCTGATAATTAAAGATGTTGAGCATCTTTCCAAGTACCCACTGACCTTGTGTTATGGCTTCTTCGGAAAATGCCTATTCTGATTTTCCGCCCATTTTTACCATATGTAGAAATTTCTGAATGAATACACTAACTCTTCTTATAAAGACACCAGTTATAACAGATTTAAGGAATCTGCTGAAACAGTATGACCTCACTTTTACCTTGATGGCATTTGTAAAAGCCCTGTTTCCGGATAAGGTGACATTCATACATACTGGGGGCCTGCTAAAAGTTCAACATATCTTGGAGGCGGGGGAGACACAATTCAACCTATAACTCAGGTAAACTCACAACATGTGACAAGAAAAAAGTCTGAAGAATGCATAGCCAAGGCTTGGTCTTGAAAAGTCTTTGAAAGATTCCAACTGACATTCTGTGTGTGCTAAGTCACTTCAGTCATGTCCAAGTCTTTGTGACCCCATGGACTGTAGCCCGCCATGATCCTCTGTCCATGGGGGTTCTCCAGGCTGGAATACTGGAGTGGGTTTCCGTTTCATTCTCCAGGGGATCTTCCCACCCCAGGGCTAGAACCCACATCTATTATGAATCCTGCATTGGCCAGCGGGATCTTTACCACTGCACCAGCAGGGAATCCCAATAAGCATTTATATACCCCCAGACTATACCAACCCCCCACCCACATCTGCTGTGCCCCCAGACACCTTCTCGTAGCTTACCTACTTTAAACCACGACCATAGTAATTATAATAATAAGGGGGCCTCCCAGGGGGGCTCAGAGATGAGGGGAGTCCTCCTGCCAATGCAGGAGACCAGAGTTCGATCCCTGGTCTGAAGAGATTCCACATGCCACAGAGTAACTAAGCCCATGCAACACAAGTACTTCGTCTGTGCTCCACAAGAGGAACCGTGGCAAGAAGACCAAGCACAGCAACTAGTGAAAACCTGTGTGCAGCCCTAAATAAATAACATAAATTTTTAAAAAAGGTAACAATAATAATGGGCTTCTCAGGTAGCATTAGTAATAAAAACCTGCTTGCCAATGCAGGAGACATAAGAGACCCGGGTTCGATCCCTGAGTCATGAAGATCCCCTGGAGCAGGGCATGGCAGCCCACTCCAGTATTCTTGCCCGGAAAACCCCATGGACAGAGGAACCTGGCGGGCTACCGTCCATGGGGTCACAAAGAGTTGGACATGACTGAGCGGCTAACACACACGCAATAATAATAATAATAATAATAATAATAACAACTGCACAACCTTAGTTTAAAGACAAGGCTAGAGGAAGCGCATTTTCCCCTAAGTCTAGAGAAAGCCCTCTGAGATGTTCAGCTCAACTCCTTTTTTTCCTACCTGTGAACTTTAATTAATTCCTCAGAAACGATTCCATCGCCATGAAATCAAATTATAGATGACTGCACTTAAAGCCGGGCAACCCACTGCTTTCCCCGAAACGCAAGCGCCTTAGTGCGTTGGCCGCTCCATCACAATTTTCTGCTTCCTTCCCCTGGAACACCTCTGGGGTTTGGTATTTTGGAGAAACACGCAGCCTCAGAAAGACTGAAGCTGATAATTGTCGTGCAGAGGGTTCCCTGTGGGGAAATCGAAGTCTCAGCTGCAAAATGCTTCCTCTCGGAACACGTGATCTGTTTGTTACAGGAAGCCGAGGGAATTTTATTTTCTTTCTTATTCTATATTTTGTATTGGAATCTATATCACTTTTTCTTAAAACAAAAAAAAGTATGAAAACATTTCAGGTTCAATATGGATGAGCCAAGAACTACATGCATTTGCCAAAAAAGGAAAAAACGAAAAAGTGACATATATATATACACCGAAAGTGAACATGTTAGTCGCTCAGTCGTGTCTGACTCTTGGTGACCCCCATGGACTGTAGCCCCGCCAGGCTCCTCTGTCCATGGGACTTTCCCGGCAAGAATACTGGAGTGGGTTGCCATGCCCTCCTCCAGGGCATCTTCCCGACCCAGGGATCGAGCCCGCGTCTCCCGCAGTGCAGGCAGATTCTTCACCGTCTGGGCCACCAGGGAAGCCCATCCACATACAGCACCGCGTGTAAAACAGACAGCTTAGTGGGAAGCTGCGCGGGATATAGCACACGGACCTCAGCTCGGCGCTCGTGAAGACCTAGAGGGATGGGTCGGGCGTGGGTGGGGGGCTCAAGAGGGAGAAGGTACATACGGCTGATTCACACTGCTGAGCAGCAGAAAGTAACGCATTGTAAAGCAACTATCCACCAATGAAAAATAATAATAATAGGACGGCCACATGCCTGTCATGATGAATGAGGGCAAATGCACACCTACTGGTTGACACTGGCTCTGACAGTTGGTACCAAGGCAGCCAGCTAAGGTCAGATAGTTAACGGACAACTTATCCACAGCAGCCTAGGGAGGACCTCCTAATTCTGTAATTCACGTGCTAATCGATTTCCCTGGTCACTCCCGGGTTAATATGATCATTGGGTTGTAGCGTAGTCAATCTACTAAAATCCCTTTCTTTGGAAGGGGGAAAAGAAGGAAAGCAAACATCCTTATACAATATGCTAATCTCATTACCTGACTTAAACGCAAAAGAAAATACCGAACTGAGCTTTATTATGTTTTTATCGATTTAATTTTCTCAAGGAAGAGACAATTTCCTCTCTACAATTTACTACTCTATTTTTTAAACTTAAACGTTTTAAAAAAAATTTTTTTGGATGCACCCCGCTGCATGTGGGACTTTATTTCCTTACTATGGATCAAGCCCACGCCTCCTGCATTGCAAAGTGGAGTCTTAACCGCTGGACCACCAGGGAAGTCCCTCAGCTGTTTGTCAAAATGTAGGAAATTAATATAACATGATATCAAAAGATTTCAGGATTCTAAAATGTAGCATTATGAAAGCATTTCACTAGGTAAAGATTTGGGAGGAGCAGCAAAGCTTTTAATGATTTTTTTTTCTAATTTCAAGAGATAAGTATATTTGAATGCGGTAAGAAAGGAATCTTGTGCTCTTTGACATAAATTTTATTGCACAGTCTGTTGAGAAGGAAAATAGGCATTAGCATTCCTTCAGATATAATTCTATTTATGAAGCCTCCAATGTCAAAAATAGAGTGATGCAAAAAAAGAAAAAAACCTCAGTGAGTACTGTGCATGTTGAATTGCACCATCACAGCACCTCCCTATAGTTCTGTCACGGTTGTTTATCTCTCCCTCTCTCACCATTTTCTACTGTTTTATGTCTTGGTCCATCCAGAGAAGCAACAAACAAGAAGCTTAGCTTTCGGAAACTCAGAGCTTCTTCATCTCACGGTAAAGGAGTGTATGTTTGGACAGTCACCTCAAGACTGATGGTAACATTTCCCATCATGGATCCTCAATAGAAACGATAACTTTCAAATTCTTTCTTGCTTTTTTTCCCCGTGGAAACTTAAAGGCCTCCCTGCTTGAATTCACTGTGCCTACTGATGCCTTTCTGAAACGTTTTGTTGAGACTCATTTATTTTCCCATCATAGGGCTTATATTTCCTTACATCATCTTTTTTGCTGTTTTAGTGGCTCGGTCGTGTCTGACTCTTTGCAACCCCATGGACTACAGCACGCCAGGCCTCCCTGTCCATCATCAACTCCTGGAGTCCACCCAAACCCACGTCCATTGAGTTGGTGATGCCATCCAACCATCTCATCCTCTGTTGTCCCCTTCTCCTCCTGCCCTCAATCTTTCCCAGCATCAGGGTCTTTTCAAATGAGTCAGCTCTTTACATCAGGTGGCCAAAGGATTGGAGTTTCAGCTTCAGCATCAGTTTTTCCAATGAATATTCAGGACTGATTTCCTTTAGGATGGACTGGTTGGATCTCCTCGCAGCCCAAGGGACTCTCAAGAGTCTTCTCCAACACCGCAGTTCAAAAGCATCCATTCTTCGGTGTTCAGCTTTCTTTATAGTCACACTCTCACATCCATACGTGACCACTGGAAAAACCACAGCTTTGACTAGACGGACCTTTGCTGGATTCACCCAAAGCCTTGCATACACTAAGGGCAAACAGTGATTCATCAGTATTTCTCAATGAACCATCCAAGAAGACTGCGAGGAGAACAAGAAATGGAGGAGAGAAGAAAAAACACACAAAGATTCACCATTGGGCTCTAGAGACCCACAGGGGATCTGGCTCAAGTTAGAACCACAGTGAAGACACAGCATGTGAGGTGAAACATATCTGCTTTTCGATGGAATAATGGATTATGTCTCATCATAAAACAGAACACAACACAGCTCAAAGCACCCGTCTTAAGGCAAAGAAAGGGATGGGAGTGCTCGGGGACATGTCATATTCAGAACTCATGGAAAAGGACTGCAAAAGCTCCTTGGCTTCAGACAAATCAATACCTTCACTTTTCCTCCCTTTCAGAAGGGCACACACCCTCTTCCCCAGGGAAAATGTCAGCAGTGTACGCGGGACCGCGGTCATGTCAGACAAGACCGTGTCCTGATGAAGGGACAATTCAAAGGGCCTGGGCACTCAGACAGGAAGGCAATTTGGCTTTTTCCAGAGAATCAGAACGCACGGGACCTTGAGGGGATTATGGGTGGCTTTTCTATGTGGATTTTCCCTCCAAAATCATACACACACAGAGACACTGACTCACACAAACACAGAACAATCTATACACCAACCTCCGTCATCACCACCCCAAATCATCAGACATGTGAAATCTACCAAGAATTTTTTTTTTTTTAGCATTTTTAAAAAATCTGTTTCCAGTTGTAGAAACTGACTTTCCCAAGCCTACATAATATATTCAACTGAATTAATGAGACAGAGACGACGTTGTGTCTCAGCTTCGTTTCAGCCTAACAAGGGGTCAGGGCGTGAACAGACAGCTCTTTTACACACTTGCTGTCTGCGAGCTCCCCGGTGATTTGTAGGTCTGATTTATTGATGCAGGGCTGTTTTGCACGCCTCACAAACTCTCTGTGGTCCTGATAGCCGAACAGAATGGAGTATCCACTTTTGTTCGCTTTTTCTGAGGTCTGTGTGTCCCCTGCACCCAGCATAAGGAGAAAACACGCAACTAATTCCTTACAGAAACAGCCTCATTGGCCACAGAGGAGGTAAAACAGGAAACAAAGTCATGTTTCACCATAAAGGGGAGAACATGAAACTAATTCATTATAGAACCATCCTGGTTAACCACAAAGGGAGTAAAACATGAAATTAATTCATTACAGAATCATCCTGGTTAACCACAAAAGGAGTAAAACATGAAGTTAATTCATTACAGAATCATCCTGGTTAACCATAAAGGGAGCAAAACATGAAATTAATTCATGTTTAACGATAAAGGAGAAAACAAGAAACTAATTCATTACAGAATCATCCTGGTTAACCACAAAGGGAGTGAAACATGAAACTATAAAGGAAAGAACATGAAAGTAATTCATTACACCAACAGCCTGGCTAAGCATAAAGGCGAAAGCCTGACAGGAATTCATTGCACCAACATTAACGAATGTAATTCATTATACAGACAGCCTGGTTTAGGAAAAGCAAACAAGAGATCAGACAGACAGGCATCTACTCCCCCTTCAAAACACTGAAGATACTTAATCTTCCCGTAACAGATACGGTAATGAGACCCACACCGTACGGCCATAAAACTGAAGTTACAAGGATGTACCCATGTTTTCTATTTTCTAATTATTTCTTATACAGTAGCTTAGACCCAAATCACTATAATATGAAAAGACATTCACAGGAGATTTAATACTATGGGGTTTCCCCGGTGGCTCAGACAGTAAAGAATCCGTCTGCAACGCAGGAGACCTGGGCTTGATGCCTGGGTCGGGAAGATCTCCTGGAGAAGGGAAAGGCTACCCGCTCCAGTATTCTTGCCTGGAGAATTCCATGGGCGGAGGAACCTGGTGGGCTACAGTCCATGGGGTCACAAAGAGTCTGACACAATTGAGCAAGGACACCCACATACACACAATATTATTATTTTTCGTAAGTGAGGTCACTAAACACTAAGGAGGTTGACAGCTTCACCAAGACAATAGGCAAAATAAACAACAGAGTCCAAACCAGCCATGTCTCTGGCAGCAAATTAAGCTATTACATGTCCTGGGGGTGGGATGAAAGAAAGTGAAAGTTGCTAGTTCCTGTCTGCCTCTTTGTGACCCCATGGACTACACAATCCGTGGAATTATCCAGGCCAGAATGCTGGAGTGAGTAGCCTTTCCCTTCTCCAGGGGATCCTCCCAACCCAAGGATAAAACCCAGGTCTCTCTTCACCAGCTGAGCCACCAGGAAAGCCCAAGAATACTGGAGTGGGTAGCCTATCCCTTCTCCAGCAGATCTTCCCGACCCAGGAATTGAAACAGGGTCTCCTGCATTGCAGGCGGATTCTTTATACCAGCGGAGCCACAAGGGAAGCCCAAAAATACTGGACTGGGTAGCTCATCCCTTCTCCAGGCATCTTTCCAACCCAGGGATCAAACCCAGGTCTCCCACATTGCAGGCGGATTCTTTACCAGCTGAGCCACAACGGACGCCCTTGTGGGTGGTGGGATACTGAACAAATAATGAGCTAATTTTCAGACACGCACACATTTTCTAGCAGACTAACTTGCACCTAACAGTTTCTTTTTTAATATTGCTTATAAATATGCATACAAAGGAAGCGTGGTTTTTAATACATCCTAAGTGACTTGGATGAGATGGGTAGATAGCATCACCGACACAGTGGATATGAATTGGAGCAAATTCTGGGAGGACAGGGAAGCCTGGAGTGCTGCAGTCCATGGGGTCACAAAGAGTCACACATGACTGAGCGATCTAACAACAACGATGTCACTGGGACTTGTTCTAGTAGTGGAAAAAACTTACAAACTGCCAACTGAGTTAAAACTCATATTCTGGAAGATGACAAATGCAATGGAAAATCCTCTTCCTTAGAGAACAGGTTTTCTAACTTGTAAGGCCTGCTAGGCAAACAGGATTATTCGAAACATGGATAATTTCTAAACCCTCCACAGGATCATTCTTCTACTGGAGAATTTCTTAAGCTGGGAGAGAAACACACGTTGCCAGAAATCCACTCTCGTTTAACCGTGTTCACAAAATACTAAATTCTTTTCAATTAGTCCTTGTCAGGGAGATATTTATCTAATAATCTTTCCTAATTATCTCCACTTAAAAGCCATGTCTACACAACGTCAAACATCCCCGACATGAAAATGGGAAGCAATTAGTGACTCTCAGGGAGCTTCGTGCCGATGTGGACTGGCTAAAACACTGGTCTCACCGTGTTAACTTACACAGCTTTAAGTTTTTCACCTAGATTTTCTTGCCCTCTGCATACACCTGAACTATTTGTGACTTGATGAGAAGAGAAAGGCACCTAATTTTTCCTTAATCTGACATTTAAAAAAAAAAAATTGTGCTATTGTCTTTGGATGTTCTGAGAGCCTGTTCCAAGAAATGAATTTTAATGCTTCTTTGATGATTAATTTCTGTAAGTCAAATGGGATGCTAAAAATCCAGTTGGCAACTCAGGCTGAAAAAGACAGAGCTTAGGAATAAAGCAGAAGGTAATACTCTGCTCTTTGTTTAAAAAAAAATAAATGCCATTCTTGATATACTGTCATTTGCAGTGACGTGGATGGACTGAGAGATGATGATATGAAGTGAAGTGATTCAGAAAAAGACAAATAGCATGTGATATCCCTTATATGTAGACTCTAACATAGGACACAAAGGAACTCATCTACTAAAGAGAAAGGGGGAGGGATGGAATAGGACTTTGGGGTTAGCAGATGGAAACCACTGTATTTAGAACAGATAAGAAAGTCCCTCCCTATTGTTAAAGCCATATTAGGAACTGTCAGAAGTGATAGACTTTAAGTCCCATTTCCTAAGCTGACCCTTCCATTATGATGTATAAATACTTATGTTACATTCAGTCTACATTGATGATGTACTGATTATAGTAGACAAATATATATGTACAAATCAGCTGAAAAGTTCTGGTTCTCCGGGATTCCCTGGTAGCTCAGACGATCAAGATTCTGCCTGTAATGCAGGAGACCCGGGTTTGATCACTGGGTCGGGAAGACCCCCTAGAGCAGGAAATGGCAACCCACTGCAGTATTCTTGCCTGGAGAATCCCATGGACAGAGGAGCCTGGTGGGCTACAGTCCATGGGGTCACAAAGAGTCGGACACAACTGATTGAGTAACATCTTCAGGTTCTCTGTTATTGTATTAACTATGCTTCACAAACATCGGATTAGGGGTTGGATATGTGTACAAGGAAATCTCCCAGCTCATCTCTATTTTATAGCCAAGGAAACTGAGGCACGCACTAGCTGAAGAACTCATAATCTTATAAACTAGCTCATAAAACAGCTCATAATCACTCAACAGGCAAAGGCACAGGCTGGCATTTGCACGCTGGCAGGCGTGTTCTTAGCCAATCCATGCTGCAAGCTCAGCGGAAGGACGGAATGAAGCTGACACTCGGAAGGATTCAGAAAAGTTATCCGCACCTCTCTGCTCACAGCAGGACTGCATACAAGAGTCAAGGCATGGGAACAACCAGGGCAACCAGGTACACACAAGTGGATAGACAAGGTAGGGTGTAGGTGTAGGTGTGCACTGGAATATCACACAGCTGTGAAAAAGGAAATCCCTGCCGTTTCTGACAAAGTGAGTGGGCCTCGATGGGATTATGCTAAGTGAGATTGGTTTTAAAAAACACAAACTCTGTATTCACATCTATATGGAATCTAAACATCATACTGCATCACTTATATGTAGAATCTAAAAAAAAAAAAAAAAAATAGTACAAGGGAACCTCTTTTACAAAACAGAAAAACAGATGTAGAGAACCAAGTTATGGTTTCCAAGGGGTGAGGAGGGGGGGGCAGGGATAAATTGGGAGGTTGGGATTGACAAACACACATTCCTCTATAAAAAAATAGATAACTGGTAGAAACCTACTGCATAGGACAGGGAACTCTTTTCAACACTCTGTCGTTTGCTATGCCAGGAAAGAATCTGAAAAAGAGGGGATCTATGTATATGTGTAGCAGATTCACTTTGCTGTAGAGCTGAAATGAACACATTTCAGCATTGTATATCATCTATACTCCAATAAAAAACACGTTTTTAAAAAACACCAAACTCACAGAAGAAGAGATCAGATTTGCTGCAGCCAGAAGTCGGGGTGGGGGGGGGGGCGGGGGGAGGCGTGGGGGGTTGGATGAAAGTGGTCAGCACGTACAAGCTCCCAGTTCTAAGATAAACAAGCACCAGAGGTGTAATGTACTGGGTTGATGGCTGTTAGTGACCACTGCTCGAAGAGACACAGGAAACTTGGAGATCACGCCAGTCCAGGTTTGATGCATGAGGCAGGACGCTCGAAGCGGGTGCTCTGGGATGACCCAGAGGGATGGGATGGGGAGGGAGGTGGGAGGGGGGTTCAGGATGGGGAACATATGACCACCCATGGCTGATTCATGTCAATGTATGGCAAAAACCACCACAATATTACAAAGTAATCAGCCTCTAATTAAAATAAATAAATTGAAGAGAAAAAAAAAAGAGTACAGCCTAACAGCTCTCATCACTAGGAAAAGAAAACTTTCCTTTTTTTTTTTTTTCTTTTTCTTATAGCTATATGAGATGTGTGGTGGTAGGTGGTATAGTTGCTCTGTTGTATCTGACTCTTTGCAACTCTATGGACTGTAGCCCACCAGGCTCCTCTGGCCACGGGATTCCCCAGGCAAGGATACTGGAGTGGGTTGCTGTGCCCTCCGCTCCAGGGTACCTTTCCAATCCAGGGGTCTAGTTCATGTCTCCTGCAGGCAGACTCTTGACAGAGTGAGCCTCCAGGGAAGCCCGTGAGAAGACGGACGTGAGCTGAAACTATTGCGGTGATCATGTCTCAGTTCATGGAAGTCAAACAGTCATGCTGTCTGCCTTCAACTTGCATGGTAATGTCCCTCAAAGACATCTCAGTAAAACCCGGGAGGGGAGAGAATTAACTGTCATCCTCTCAAATAAATTCACCAGTAAGTTGTTTTTCAAAAGGGGAGAGAATCCACCTCACCCAGAAGAGATCAGATCTTGAGGTCTTGACAAAAAGAACAAGGAGCTGAAAAGATTATGCTAACACGAGAAGAAGCCATTCAGAGGTACAGCTGCTTCTAAATGTCAGATGAGGGAAGGGAACCATCTGGGTGTTTTCCTTGATGCCATTCACTTACACCCACTCTGGGCATCTGGAGATTTTTTAAAGCGCCTTCATTATGTTCCCTTCATTCGATCCCTGGGCTCGGAAGATCCCCTGCAGGAAATGGCAACCCACCCCAGAATTCTTGCCTGAAGAATCCCATGCACAGAGGAGCCTGGAGGGCTACAGTCCATGGGGCTGCAAAGAGTCAGACACGACCGAGCCACTAACATTTTCACTACGCTCCTGTGTAAAATCAGCATCGCTTTTGAATACTAGTAAGGTTTGCCGTAAACCTCTTTTAACACCGCCAACCAAAAGTTGGGTGTCTACTTTCTAGAGTTTAAACCTCACAACTTCAAAATCTCCACCCAGCCATCACAACTAACTTTGACTCCTTGATACGTATAACAGAAAGCAGCAAATTTTCAACTACCCAGCATTAAAATGACTGCTGATTAAAAAGCAAGCTATTCTGGCGTTACAAAGGTAAACAAAGGAATTACCAGCTCAGAATGAGTAGTAACAGAGAAAGTTCACATTAACTGTTTAGTGGTATGTGGGCTCTGTTTTCAATCAGGCAAACAGTTTACGATAAATTTCAAACTGTGATAAAAGCTGCCCAAATTCTGTAGATTTCTGTTGCTGCCGTAACAAATTGCCACCGATGTTGCAGCTTCAAGGGGCAGCTATTGAGGCTCTTAGAGTTCTGAAGCTCAGAGTTCCCCCAGGCTAAAATTGAGGGGTGGTCAGGGCTTTCTGGAGGCTCAAGGGGAGGCTCAAGGACAAGCCTCTTGTCTTTTCCAGATTTGAGAAGCCACCAAATCCCTCGACTTCCGGCTCCGCCTTTTCCTCAAAGGCAGCAATGGCCACTGCACCTTTTTCCTGTTGCTTCCCTCTGGCACTGATCACCTTTTCTCTCGCCCTCATTCACAATTAACAGTCTCTGCGATCACATCTGGACCCACCCAGACAAGCCAGAGTATATTCTCTGCATCTTAAAGTCAACGGATAAGCAGGTATTATTTTTAGATGCAACCTCCTCCGCTTAGCACTCTAAGGTGATAATAGTCAATGTCTCCTGGGTTTAGGACTTGCCCTTCCCTCCGCGTGCGGCCGTGCATGCCTGCTGAGTAGCCTCAGTCGTGTCTGACTCTTTGTGACCCCATGGGCTGTAGCCGGCCAGGCTCCGCTGTCTATGGGATTTCCCAGGCACAAATACTGGAGTGTGTTGCCGTTTCCTCCGCCAGGGGATCTTCCTGACCCAAGGATCAAACCCACGTCTCCTGCGGTGCAAGCGGGTTCTTTACCACGGGGCCGCATGGGAAGCCCGCCCTTCTCTGGGGAAGCCACTATTCTGCTTACAATAAATGTGTGTCTCTGGAAATTAAGAATGGCTGTCTCTGTTGCCACGCCAACGTGTAAAGCTGGCACATGATTGGTATTGAAGTCACGTGGATCCATGGCTGATTCATGTCAATGTATGACAAAAACCACTACAATATTGTAAAGTAATTAGCCTCCAACTAATAAAAATAAATGGAAAAAAAAATAAAACCCGAGTGCCCAAGTGGAATTTTGAATTCCAAATAGCTGGTATCACCATACATTCATTTAATCAAAGACACGGTTACGAATTTCGACATGCCCTAAAGGAAGCGCTTTGCAGGGACCAGCATGAAGCCATAATTTTCATGTGTCATTATAGAAGTACGGTTTCTTCATTTAGGAATAACCAGTGATTAAACATCTAAGCCTCCACGTTCATTGTCAAATGGACAGCAGTTATCTTTTTTTAAACGCACAGAACTCCTGACCCAATCGGCTGTGATTTTCTGTTTCTGGAAACTCACGGGCGTGTGGCTTCACTCACCAGCGAGAATCCATTATTTATATATTATAGGGAGATCAATTTTAGCTATTCAGCCCGTATTAGATTTCTGATTGCCCCGTCAAGCTGGTGTGAGATATGGCGTGCAAAAGTGCTATAAAGAAACCCAGGAGTCAACAAGTAGCACCGCCTTTATTCTTAAATTTAGATTGCTTCTCTGTTAGGCAGCATTCTTCACATGTTTTTTTCCCCTAATTCCTATTGAATACTGAACCACAAAGAAATGGCCAAATTGCTTATGGTTGCCATCCACGCAATTGCACACTCATGAGCCTGCCATCAATGACGCTGTTGACTTTTCTTCCTGGATGGTCTAATTGCGCTCTACCTCTCAAGGCTCAGACTGTAAAGAACCTGCCTGCAACGCGGGAGACCCAAGTTAGATCCCTGGGTTGGGAAGGTCCCTTGAAGAAGGCCATGGCAACCCACTCCTGTATTCTTGCCTAGAGAATCCCACGGACAGAGGAGCCTGGCGGGCTACAGTCTACGGGGTCGCAAAGGACGGGACATGTCTGAGGGACTAACACTTTCACTTTTTCAAAAGGAGACATCCTCTTTGAAGCGCGTTTCTTATTTGGCAGGGCAGCGTGTCAAGTTAACTGTTCATAAACACCAGCATGTCAAATTTATTGTGAAAGCGATTTTAATCTTTTACCTGGGTTTGTTCCCTCTACCCTGCCTCCCCTTCCATCTTTGTTTTAATTCCTTTGTGTGGACAGCTCATGATGAGAAAGTCCAGGACTTAGGTGGCTTTGAAAGGCGAACACTGAATTCGCTTGGGGTGGGATTATCCATCCTTGTCGATGCACCAAGGAGGTACTAGGAGCTGCCACATGCGAGGACAGCTCAGGGCAGGGCACAGAAGTAAGGCGTCCGGAGTCAGTTTAACACCTTGAACCCCATTCAGCCCTAGACTATGCAAGGTGATTGGTTCGTCTGTCTCCATAGCAACAAGGAGGCTGTCTCCATGCCAACCTCTGCTGATATGATGAAGCCCAACCCTTCTGTATCTTTCCCTGGACATCCTCTGTCATCTCCCTAACAGACGCCTGTGGCCTGGTTTCTCCTGAAGAGTCCTCACACCATCTCCCTGCGTCCGCCCTGAGAAAGAACCACATGGTGGATGAGATGCAATTCTGGATATCCCTGAGTAATGTCATTGCTTGTGGCCAGACTCTCAGTTCAGTCTCATGGAGAAACATCTCTCAAGGATTAAAGGGGGTGGGGGGGGGAGACAAAGGTGTACGTGAAAGTTACCAAGGAAATGGATGCACTTTGGTTTTCAGAGTAGAGGAGGATGGCTACTATGATGCCTCTAAATTTTAAATTCCAGGAAGATTGCAATCTACCCCTTTCCTTCTCCTTGTATGAAAATAGCACATATAAATAAGAAACCAAAAAATGGGCTTACAGGCTTACACTGTATCCAGACTTTGGTCTGGTTGGTCTTTATCAAACAGTTTAATTCAAAGTCTTCACGAACAAGGAGATAGCCAAGTTCTACTGGCGTGGGATTAAGTTATAATAATATATGGAACGTGATGTGATGGCTTTCACAGATTTTCTCTGCTGTGTTACCCAAACAAAAAAACAGGGTCATTTTGTTCTAGCGAGAACATAATTTTTCTTGTGGATCTAGCCCAACTTCAGTCTGGTTGGCCTTTTCAAGCCTACACAAAGAAGGAGATACAAGTTTTACAAGCACTGGATTTAGATGGAACATTACTGTTACCAAGACTTTCACTGCTGAGTTATCCAAAAGGAAAGGGGACATTGGGTCCCAGCAAGCACATTATTTTTCTGACATAGCTAGATTGTTCTGAAGACACACACCTGCCGTTTGCCGGTAGCGACTACTGGCAGGAAATGACGTCCAAGTCAACGGCGACGACGTGGCTTCTAAACAATCAAGTCCAATCACTGTACAAACTATTCCTTGCTTGTGTATTTAAAACACCTGTTGGTTCCCCTTCAGACTCAAAAGGAAAAGTGCTAGCATCTTAAGACAGTAAAGCCAAAGGCACTATCCGCGATACGATTTTCAGTGGCTCACTGAAGGCTGATCACGTTAATTCTATTAGTTTCTTTAGAGTCACCTTTTACAGGTGATCCCAGAGTAACCTACAAGACTATGCGCTCGCATGGGTTCTCATCTACAAATAAGGATGACAGATATACCACAAAGGCAATGTAGGAAAGAACTAAGCGATTCAATACAGGACTGCCCAGCTGCGTTTAAATACATGCTGCATAACTTCACTTGTGATAACTGCACTGTGAATATGAAATATAATAACTGGATCATAGAACCGAGGGTGCACAGCACGTGATAAAAGGCTGTCGGCACACGGAGGCGGGGGAGGCTGACCCAGCAGGTGTACCGGCCCAAGACGGGTACTCACCGTCCTCCGTGGGCACGTAGATGTTCAGGTAGAGGCAGTCTTCATTCTGGTCCTGCACGTACGTCATCAAGGTGTCCAGGTTGGCCGTGAACCACACGGGCAGCATGTCGTGCAGGAGCGACCTCTCGTCCAGGTGCTGGGGGCAGACGGCGGCGAACTGCGTGGCGTTGCGGACCCCGGTCCACGAGGACGGGGGCTCGGGGGGCTGGAAGCGCCTCTCCCCGGTGGGGGGCGAGGCGTAAGGGACGCCCAGGTACTGCTCCACGGGGCCCAGGATCTCATTGGGCAGCGGCGTTCTCAAGCCCCGGATCTTGCCGTAGTTGGTACTGACCACGGGGTACTGGGCCTGGCTGTCGATGAGTGTGAACTTGACGGCCAGGGCGGTGATCCACAGCAGGACGTTGGAGTTGACCATGACGCAGACGGGGGTGAAGGCCAGCGGGAGCCATAACAGTCCCTGGGGTCTCGACATGGCTCACCTGCGCATCCAGGGTTGGGGAGGTGGGGTGGGGGTGGGTGGGGACGTCCAGGGGAGGATATTCTGAGAAGATGAGGACGGGAAATGGGGGAGGGAGAGGGGCTTCCAAGGACCGAGAGTTGGGAGAGGCGAAGGGCTTCCTGCGGACGCACTCCCGATGGGGCATAGACAGAGCCCACGGTCAACAGCCAGCCCGCCGGTCGTCCTGGCCGCCCATTGCAAGACCGCTGCACTGCCTTAATCTTTGGACCGGATTCCCGCCGTTACAGTGCTCCAAAGAGGCCGGGGCCGTCCAGCACCTCCCAGCAACAACGATCCTTTATCAGAACGCCGACGCAGAGCGGGCGGCCTAAAGAGAAGGAAAAAGCAGACACAGATGATGAATGGAGGCTTCCAGGAAACCCTACACATCACTCCAGAAAATCCTTTCTCACCAATCAATCTGGTGCAGCGCCTCTCCAGGCGGTAGACTCCAGCCAGACGGTATCCTGACTTAAGTTCCACGGTGAACTCCCAACACCGAGAACAAAATATTCCAGGAACCCTCGAGACTTCCTTACATGAACCAGCATGTCAGCACAACATGTATCGACAGTGATGCAGACAACTGTATGGACGTCTAATTTGATTCTTGGGCTTTCCCTGGTGGCTCAATGGGAAAGAACCTGCCTGCCGCTGCAAGAGATGTGGGTTCCATCCCTGGGTTGGGAAGATCCCCTGGAGGAGGGCATGGCAACCCACTCCAGTACTCTGGCCTGGAGAATCCCATGCACAGAGGAACCTGGCGGGCTATGGTCCACAGGGTCACACAAGTTCCTAAGTGTACCAACTAAGCAACTACAATTTCACTGTTTTTGATATGAGCCCGTCAATGGACAGGCACAACCAAATCACTGTCTCTCGGATGTTTAAGAAAACGGTCACTTTACATATAAAATAGATAAACAAGAACCTACCGTACACCTCAGGGAACTATGCCCAATATTTGATAACAAGCTATATGGGAAAAGAATCAGAAACCCATATACACACTTACACACATATCTAGCTGAATCACTTCACCGTACACCTGAAACTCACACAACACTGGAAGTCAACTATACCTCAATAAAAAAAATAAATATTTTTTAAAAAAAAGCATCACTATGCCCTAAGATATTATGAGTGGAACTCTGAAAGTCTTCTAAGATGTGTAAAACGTAGGTGTGCATCCAGACCAGATAGGCTTCATGCCGTGTGGGTGTTTATCAGCCAATACAAAGGCATGCCAAGGGGCTTCCATCATGTCCGACTCTTTGCATCCCCATGGACTGTAGCCTACCAGGCTCCTCTGTCCATGGAATTTTCCAGGCAAGAATACTGGAGTGCGTTGCCATTTTCCTTCTCCAGGGGGATCTTCCACACCCAGGGATGGAACCCACATCTCTGAAGTCTCCTGCATTGGCAGACCAGTTCTTCACCACGAGTACCACTTAAGAGGCCCAACACAAAGGGAGCATCAAATTGAAAGAGTCTGCTAAAACCAAAGACATAAGAGACACAGGTTTGATCCTTGGGCCGGGAAGATCCTCTAGAAGAGGAAATGGCAACCCACTCCACTATTCTGGTCTGGTGAATCCCATGGACAGAGGAGCCTGGAGGTCTACCTTCCATAGGGTCTCAAAGAGTTGGATGCATGCATGCAGACAATGAATAATTATAGGTCTTGAGCAGCTCAATAGCAAGCATCTAGGCTCCAGATATTGTTGCCCTGAACCTTAGCTTCCTTGAAAGAGACAGAACAACGTGGTACATCTCCAGTACCATCATCAAGTCATGCAGCCTATGGTATCAAGTCATCATTCATCATCAAGAGCGTTGGTGCAGCGATCCTGATTTTTCACGTCAAATACCGCCTGCCTTCGAGAGGAAAGCCTGCAGCCTATGGAAGAAGCTGATGATACATCTAAGCTCTCTACCTGTGGAGTTTGGGAGGAGCCCACTTTGAAAGAGTGACATCCTTGGGAATGAATTCCCTGGCGGTCCAGTGATCAGGTCTCCACGCCCTCACTGCCAAGGACCCGGGTTCAATCTGTGATTGTGGAACTAAACATCCTGCAAGCCACCTGCTTCCCCTCCACCTCCCCTCAAAAAAAAAAAAAACAACTGACCATCTCAATGTGTCTCAGTGTGGATCCCATGACTCTCAATAGATAAGGGATGTGTGATATTCATAAGAACGATACACCTGAGTATTACAAATAATGCATTAGAGACAGAAAATATTTCAAGCGATGATACAAGGATGCTACTTTTTAAAATCAACATTTTCTACTGAAGTGTATAGCTGATTATGGGCTTCCCAGGGGGCTCAGTGGTAAAGAATCTGCCTCCAACGCAGGAGACTTGGGTTCAATTGCAGTGTTGGGAAGAAGCCCCAGAGGAGGGAATGGCAACCAACTCCAGTATTCCTGCCTGGAGAATCCCATGGACAGAGGAGCCTGGTGGACTACAGTCCAGGGGGTCGCAAGAGCCGGACGTGACTTAAGTGACTAAACAATATAGCTGATTATACTGTTGTGTTAATTTCGGCCTTAGAGCAAAGTGATTCAGTTATAACTTGACATACTTTAATAATCCTTTTCTTGATGGCTTGTCACAGAATACTGAATACAGGTCCCTGTGCTATACGGGAGGATCTTGCTGTCTCTCCATTCTGTATATAAAAGCTCACATCTGCTAACCCTAACTTCCAACTCCATCCTTCCCTCACCTCCCCGCCGTTGGCAACCACCAGTCTTTTCTCCATCCGTTGCTCAGTCGCTCAGTTGTGTCCAAGACTCCTTGTGACCCCCATGGACTGTAGCCCACCAGGCTCCTCTATCCATGGGATGCTCCTGGCAAGAATACTGAAGTGGGTGGCCATTCCCTTCTCCAACTCTCCATCAGACCCTGCCTTTAAAAACATAGCATTCTGCAACCCAGAATAGACGAATGTGTTTCTAAGGTTACTCAAGAGTCTTTCTGGACCAGAATGTAATTATGCATCTCATTCAGGGAACGGGGCTGAGCAAAATATGTCAAACAGATAATTTACTTCTTAATGAAACATAGCTGAGCCAGATCTGTCTATCGGGGAGCTAGAATATCCCTGGGGGAAGCTCCGCCATCCGTGACATCCCGGGCCGAGCTAATCAGAGCCGGATGAAAACACACGAGATGCCGGGTGGTAGATCAACAGGGAAAACTCCTCATCACACCCAACGGCTGATTGCTGTGTCTGCGTCTATGTTTGCACTGGAGACCACACTTGGATTCCTGCCACGCGGTGATCCAAAAGCTGAATAATTCAGGGACAGAAAAGAATAGGGCAGAGGTGTTGAGTTGCTTGGACACTCTGATCCTGAAAATACTTTCTGGTTTAGAACCAGCCTCGGCAGGTCCTTCTCAACCCTGCCTCACGGTCACAGGAGGTATCAGTCATATCCGACTCTGATAGACTTGGGTGGCCAGGTGCTACCTCTGTGTAGCGGGGAGAGGTGACTCAACCTCTCTGAGCTTTATGTGGATGGCCTGTCCTGCCTTCTTCAGGGGACTGGGGTGAGCCAAAGGGTCGGGGCTTAGAAAACGTCCCCTCAATATCAGGAGATGCTGGTGTATAATTGCTTTAGAATGTTCAACTACTTGATCATTGAGCAAGGGTCAATGAGTGAGCCTTGACCCTTTGGTTTGATTGCTTTAGAAGGTTCAACTACTTTCTACTCTTTAGCAAAGTGAATCAGCTGTACATGCAGATGGATCCCCTCTTATCTGCATTTCCTTCCCGTTTAGATCAACACAGAGCACCGACTAGATATCCTTGTGCTGGACAGTAGATTCTCATCGAAAAGTTAAAGTGCTGGTCGCTCAGTTGTGTCCGACTCTCTGTGACCCCGTGGACTGTAGCCCACCAGGCTCCTCTGTGCGTGGGATTCTCCAGGCAAGGACTCTGGAGAGCGTAGCCACTCCCATCTCCAGGGGATCTTCCCAACCCAGAGATTGAACCTAGGTCTCCTACATTGCAGGCAGATTCTTTTCCATCTGTGCTACCAAGAAAGCCCAACAGTACTGGAGTGGGTAGCCTATCCCTTCTCCGGGGGAACTTCCCAACCCAGGGACTGAACCTGGATCTCTTGACTTAGAGGTAGATTCTTTAGTGTCTGAGCCACCAGGGAAGCCTGGTTCTCATTAGTTATCTATTTTATAGATAATATCAATAGTGTATGTACATCAATCCCGACCTCCCAATTCGTCCTACCCTTTCTTTCCCTCTTGGTATGCACACATCTGTTCTCTACGACTGTGTCCCGATTTCTTCCTTGCAAGTAATATCATCTGTACCATTTTTCGGCATTTCACATATGCGTGTTAATATGCAGTATTTTCTTTATGTCTTCCTGACTTGACATGTGGGGAGTTTGTACACACAGCTGCTCAAAAGGCTCCTGAACATAGAGATAAGATGCACTGAACTCAGCCCCCTGTTGGCATGAAGCACATATAGAGACAGAGCAAGGACTTTAAATTATTTGAGCCTCATTTCACTTCCTTGCTTCTAACTCTTTGGGGGAGTAACTGAGTTAGCTTACACAAGGCACCACACCGTCCCTGGAAAGCAGCATTCCATACAAGGAGGGTTCAGCTGATGCTTTCGAACTGTCTTGCTGGAGAAGACTCTTGAGAGTCCCCTGGGCTGCAAGGAGATCAAACTAAAGGAAATCAGCCCTGAATATGCACTGGAAGGGCTGATGATGAGGCTGAAGCTCCAATACTTTCGCCACCTGATGCAAAGAGGCGACTTACTAGAAAAGACCCTGATGCTGGGAAAGACTGAAGGCAGGAAGAGAAGGGGGCGACAGAGGATGAGATGGTTGGATGGCATCACCGACTCGATGGACATGAGTTTGAGCAAACTTCGGGAGTTGGTGAAGGACAGGGAGGCCTGGCGCGCTGCAGTCCATGGGGTCGCAAAGAGCTGGACACAGCATAGAGACTGAATAACAACGAAAAGCACCCAGGCAGGGAATTGGTCCCAGGACTGGCAAGGTGTGCACCTTGATGAAGGCTGGTCCACTCCATCATTCCTCTAGCTCCACATATGAGAACACCTCTGAGAGACACGTTGTTTACGACTGAGCCAGTGTGGTCACACGGAGCCTTCATGCTTCAGTCCTATGCTCAAGCCAACCTCCCCACAAGGAGCTGAGGGGTCACAGAGAGAGCAAGAACCAGCAGGACATTGGAGGAGGAGCCCGGCGTTGGCGTGGGGTGGGGCATTACCCGGACAGTCATGACGTCCAGGCTAGGGAGTCACAATAACCATAGGTTCCCAGCTACCTTATGTCCTCACGTTCTAGAATCTGGCAGTTTGCACGAAATGGACTACCATCAACCTCCAGCACTATCTCTCAGAGTCCGCACTGGTGACACTTTGGACCCCACCGTTCTTCAAGTTGCCAAATATTTGAAGGTGACGCACGTACATATGCACACAAACATTTATCTGGCGGCACTGGTAATGTTCAGCTCTTCCCATCAGGTGGCCAAAGGATTGGAGCTTCAGCTTCAGCATCAGTCCTTCCAGTGAATATTCAGGGTTGATCTCCTTTACCATGGACTGGTTTGATCTCCCTGCCATCCAAGGAAGTCTCAAGAGTCTCACTTTTGTCTCAGTCTTGCTGTTCTATACCAAGTAGATTTAGCAACTTAGGTTTCAAAATCAAGATTGTCTCCAGACACTGTTGATAGACCCCCAGGGGGCAAAATCATCTCAAAGTAAGAACTGCTGGTATACATCATCAAATTTATGATTTTTGGCGGCCATCTAAATGAATAAGCATCTCTAGGTACGTGTGAGAATTATCAGTGGCACCAGATATATGTTTGTGTGTGTATATATATGTGTGGCCACATTCAAATACTTGGCAGCCTTAAATGTTTTAACATTACAGACAACAAAGATTTTTAAAATAAACCTTTGAAACGGTCATCCTCCTCATCACTTAAAAATCACAATAAATGTGTGTGTGTATGTACACGATCAGTCGTGTCTGACTCTTTGCCACCCCACTGTAGCCCGCCAGGCTCCTCTATCCATGGGCTTTCCCAGGCAAGAATACTGGAGCAGGTTGCCATTTCCTTCTCCATGGAAGAAATTTAACCACCCAAAACATTTGAGTGAAGTGAAGTAGCTCAGTCGTGTCCGTCTCTTTGCGACCCCATGGACTGTAGCCTACCAGGCTCCTCCGTCCATGGGATTTTCCAGGCAAGAGTACTAGAGTGGGTTGCCATTCCCTTCTCCAGGGGATCCTCCCAATCCAGGGATCGAACCCAGGTCTCCTGCATTGCAGACAGATGCTTTACTGTCTGAGCCAGCAGGGAAGCCCTTCAAATACATTTGAAGACAAGAAAAAGAAAAAAAGACTTCCCATGTAAATTTCACACTGAAAATAACTTCACAGGGAATGGAACGTTCCAGGTACACATAATATATGTGTATACTCAGAAAATATTAATGGTACACGTATTTATATATTTTTTCTCTATAAGATGTATTTACATAGCTTTCAAATGTTTCCAAAATAAAAACAAGATGCTACAAAAAAGACATTCCTGAATAAAATATTTTCATGAAAAAAGTTAAAAACCAAACTTTACTGCCTACATAAAACTGGGGAGTTTGGAGGGTCTTAACAGCCTATCTTTTCCGCAAAAGTTGCACAAAGAGTAATATCTCTGAGTGGCATTTCAACTTGTTTTATGACTCGATTGGGTGTTTTTTAAGGGCACTGTGCTTTCTTTTTATATAATTTTATTTCAGTTCGGTTCACTCAGTCATGTCCGACTCTTTGCAACCCCATGGACCGCAGCACGCCAGGCCTCCCTGTCCATCACCAACTCCCAGAGCTTGCAGATGCCATCCAACCATCTCACCCTCTGTTGTCCCTTCTCCTCCCGCCTTCAATCTTTCCCAGCATCAGGGTCTTTTCCAGTGAGTCAGTTCTTTGCATCAGGTGGCCAAAGGATTGGGGTTTCAGCTTCAGCATCAGTCCTTCCAATGAACACCCAGGACTGATTGCCTTTAGGATGGACTGGTCGGATCTCCTTGCAGTCCAAGGGACTCTCAAGAGTCTTCTCCAACACCACAGTTCAAAAGCATCCATTCTTCGGTGCTCAGCTTTCTTCACAGTCCAACTCTCACATCCATACATGACGTAAAGTACATAATTTGATTTGTTTATATATTTATCCATTTTTGGCTGTGCTGGGTCTTTGGGGGAAGCACGGGCTTTCTCTGGTTTTGGCGATCGGAGACGACACTCTCACTGGGGAGTAGGGGCTCTCGGATGTATGGGCCCAGTGGTTGCAACTTGGGGGCTTTTAGACCTTGGGCTCAATAGTTGTGTACCCTGGGCTTAGCTGCTCCACAGCACGTGGGATCTTCCCAGATCAGACCTGCGTGTTCTGTACTGACTGGTGGAAATCTCAACCGCTGTATTACCAGGGAGACCCCTGACTGGGTACCTGCAAAAGATTTCTGTAGGACCGTCACTCTGCCTGAGGTTGTCTTTAAGACAAGGCTCCACCCAACTCAGATCTGTCAGTGTAGAAACAATGCAAAATAAAACTGCAGTGGACTTCCTCCCAAAATGAACATCACTCAGACTGAGACTGGTTTAATTTTGAAACATATATATATTTAGGGGTGGTGGTGGTGGTTTAGTCACTCAGTCATGTCTGAGCCTTTGCAACCCCATGGACTGTAGCCCGTCAGGCTCCTCTGTCCATGGGATTCTCCAGGCCAGAATATTGGGGTGGGGTGCCATGTCCTCCTCCAGGGGATCTTCCCGACCCAAGGATCAAACTCGGGTCTCCTGCATTTACGGGCAGACTCTTTACCGACTGAGCTCTGAGGAAAGCCCTAATTCAGGGGAAGCCTGGTCAAATTTACCTTGGTGTTTTGGCCTTTCAAGGAGTAAAATCATGTCTCCGGGTTGTTCACAGCCTCACAACTCTGTGGTCATGAAATACATTACATGTTAGAACTTTGAGATGCATCTCCCAGGAAAAAAAAACAAAGGAAAAAAAAAATGAGAGAATTAATGAGGTGAGAAACAGCCCTCCTCTGGTATTACTCTCAGCTCCCAGGAACATCTAGGATTTGCTATCTGCTCTCAGGAGGCTGCCAACAGCAAGAGGCACTGGGAAGATGCACTTTCATCTCGCACCCTGAAGCACCAGGAAAAGAAGATCAACAGATCCTGGTCCTTGTCCAAATGAAGGCGCTTGTGCAACAGGCCTACCTCACTGTGGACTAGAAAGTCTGCAACAGCCGTTCCCCAAACTGCAGAGTCTGTATACCTCACAAGATCGATTATTTTGTCTTTTGATTCCGGGGAGGACACTCCAGTGTTTTATGGTACCCAAGTGGATTCGATCTCTGGGTCGGAAAGAACTCTTACAGAGGGGAATAGCAACCCACTCCAGTATTCTTGCCTGGAGAATCCCCATGGACAGAGGAGCCTGGCGAGCTATAGTCCACGTCGTCACAAAGAGTCAGACACGACTTGGTCTTTCTAACACTTTCACACTTGCACTTTTTCAAGTGGTGTGTGGTTCGTCTTTTACCTTAGAACACATCTCTGTTGTGAGATAGCCCAGGGCACCAGTTACCAATGTCTAAAACCTCCACACCTCTCCCTGGCTTACAATACACACACACACACTCACTGGCTTACAACACACACACCACACACACCCAATCCTTATTCAAGACTCACTCCATGCCAGCATTCAGCCAATTAGTGTATTTTTGTGTTTCCTTTAAAAAAAAAAAAAAAAAATTTCTGGCTTTGATTTTTATCTCCCAAATGGACAAGAATTCTACTCTGTCTTTTGTGAAATCTGACAGTTCTCTGTACACCCAGCCATGTGGTTGAACTTCTAAAAAGCAGAGCCCATCAAAATCCGCACTTTTGAACCATGAGGCTCACATGTAAATAATCAAAGAGCAAAGGTGCCATAGGAACTGCCTTCCAGGTGGATTGGTGCCCAGTGAAGGGCTCCTAAAGACCACCTCCATCACCATTTCTGTTCTTCTGCTCAAGTTTAATGGATCAGGAACACATCTGGCGCACAGCCGTAGCAAGTGGACTTTGCAACGAGAGACAGAACACAGAATAAATCCAGAAAAAAGGGGCTAATGGATCATAAGTGGTGCACTCAAGACTGGACAGCCTGAGCATGTATCTGGAATAAAACATCAATCAGACACATGACCCTTATGGTTCACTGCGGCAATATTCACAACAGAAGTCATGGAAGCAATCTAAACATCTATCAACAGATGAATGGATAAAGACATGATATACACACAGTGGAACATTACTCAGCCATAAAAAAGGAGAATGTCATATTAAGTGAAGTAAGTCAGACAAAAAGACAATTATCATATCACTTATATGTGGATCTAAAAAAAAAAAGTTAAGAGTGAATTTACACACAAAAGCGAAATAGACCCACAGACACAGAAAACAAAGTTATGTTTACCAAAAGGGAAACTGTAAGGGGTAGGGGAGATAAACTATGAGTTTGGCATTAACAGACGCATGCTACTACATATTAACTAAACTACAAGGACCTATGGTATAGCAAAGGAAATTATATTCAATATTTTGTAAGGACATACATGGGAAAATATTCTAACACAGATTCTTGTGCATATGTATATATGTGTATGTATAACAGAATCACTTTGCAGTACACTTCAAACTAACACAACATTTTAAGTCAACTACATTCCAACAAAAAAATGTTTCAAAGAAATCTATCCATTCTGAAGGAAGTTGTGATACATATACACAATGGAGTATTTACTCAGCTGTAAAAAAAAAAAGGAACACATTTGAGTCAGTTCTAATGAGGTGGATGAAACTGGAGCCTATTATGCAGAGTGAAGTAAGTCAGAGAGAAAAACACCAATACAGTATATTAATGCATATATATGGAATTTTAAAAGATGGTAATGATGACCCTATATGCGAGACAGCAAGAGAGACACAGATGTACAGAACAGACTTTTGAACTCTGTGGAGAAGGGGAGGGTGGGATGATTTGAGAGAAAAGCATTGAAACATGTATATTATCATATGTGAAACAGATCGCCAGCCCAAGTTCAACACATGAAACAGGGTACTCAAAGCTGGTGCAGTGGGATGACCCTGAGGGATGGGATGGGGAAGGAGGTGGGAAGAGGGTTTAGGATGGGGAACACATGTACATCCGTGGCTGATTCATGTGGATGTATGGCAAAATCACCACAATATTGTAAAAAATTATCCTCAAAATAAAATAAAATAATTTAAAATATCTATCCATCTTATTAATCACTGTAGCCCTAGGACAAACAAAAGTGTTCAACATTTAACAGAAAATTTAATAAACGTGTTTAATTTTTAAAAAAGCAAATGATTACATATTACCAAACACGATTTCCAAATACAAGCCAAGTTACTTGCAGACATCTCCAGGGTTTGTATGGAGCTCTCTCATCAGACTCAGTCAGAGATCATGGTCAAAGTGTCAGGCCTTCAAGACATCTTGTCTCTGAAAAAATTCCTATTTCTGTGCTCTTCAAACTGCCTTCATAAGTTTTGTTCCACACTCCAGTAACTAGGACCATGTTTTTTCTAAATACTTAGATAAATTCAGGACTTCGCCTGGTGGCTCAGATGGTAAAGCGTCTGCCCGCAATGCAGGAGACCTGGGTTCAATCCCTGGGCAAGATCCCCTGGAGAAGAGAGAATGGCAACCCACTCCAGTATTCTCACCTGGAGAATGCCCTGGACGGATGAGCCTGGTGGGCTACAGTCCATGGGGTCGCAAATAGTCAGAGACAACTGAGCGACTTCATTTTCACTTTTCATGTTAGATAAATTCAAAACCATCTCCCATGTCTCCCCTTTCCAAGATGCCACACACAGTAAGTACTCAAATACGCAGAGGGTCTTAACACAGGACTAGAGAGATTAACTCATCGGGTATTGGTGAAAGAGAGAAGGGGTCACTTAGGGTCAACAAAAATGCAAAAGCCAAGAGGGACCAAGTATTGAGACACAGCGTGGAGCAGTTCCATGCCAGGCTGGTGACAGATTAGTGTGGTCCCCTGGGAAAACAATTCTGTGACATAGAGGAGCATCCAGCATGCATACGACTCCGGTGCAGATAAACACATACACACAATGCATGCATACAAACTGTATAGCCTAAATAGTCTGCGTGTCTCCTAGAGAGCTTCCTTGACATTCAAGTCAGGAGACCTGCCCAGAAAGTTCCAACTGCAAGCAAGACTATAATAGAAAAAAAATGGAAAAATCCCAGACACCCACCAAGAGGTGGATGGATAAGTACACGTTAGCATATTAGAATATTACACAACAGTGAAAAATGAATAAAGTGAAGATCTGAGTCAAAACACATATACCCTCCAAGTAAAGGGCAAGTCACAGAAAAAAGACATATGATGTGATGTTATTTTATGGCATTGTATAAAACTATATATACAGCTTAGAGGTGTATTTGTACTGAAATAGAAAAACAGCAAGGGCATTATAAAAACCAAAACCTAGAACAGTAACTACCCTATTCTGGGAAGCAATTCATATGGCTATACAAAGATATGGTGATACTCTATTTTTTAGTATGGCAGTAGACGTATTTGCTTTATATATATATATATATATGCATATATATAAATATTTTTTATTTATATATTAACATACAGTGCACATTTTCTGAGAATGGTTATTGTACAGTTCTTCCCTGGTCGGTCAGACAGTAAAGAATCCACCTACAATGTGGGAGACCTGGGTTTGATCCCTGGGTCAGCAAGATCCCCTGGAGAAGGAAATGGCAACCCACTCCAGCATTCTTGCTTGGAGAATCCCATGGACAGAGGAGCCTGGCAGACTATACAGTCCATGGGGTCACAAAGAGTCAGACACGACTGAGCAACTAACACTTTCGCTTTCTTTCATCATACATCATACAAATTTCCATTAGGAGATGTGTATCTCTATAGATTTCTCCCCAAAATTGATCTTCCCAAGCACTTAAAAATATCTGAAATTTTAAAAGAAAATTTAGGTTGATGCATGGAAAAAAAAAATCAAAATATTGTAAAGTTATTATTTTCCAATTAAAATAAATTAAAAATCAGAAAATAAGAGAGAAGGGAAAATATCAATGCCAAAGTTACTTTCCAAGCCCAAGGAGACAGACCAGCTGCCCACACAATCCAGAAAAAGCAGCAGAGGCTGACGGCATCATTCACACAGAGTCATGTCACCCAGGACTGCCGTTGCCTTGGTCACCAATTAGCCAGCAGACCTCTGAAACATCACATTGCACCCAGGGCTTCTGCTTCCTGGACCCAGCCATGAGGACTTGGATGAAGTGACCTCATCAGTCACCTTCAGCCCGAGGGTCCTCAGAAACCTGACTGTTATCTTCAAGGCAGAGTGTACGTGGGCCTCCCAAGGTGGCAAGGTGGTAAAGAATCCGCCTGCAATGCAGGTCACCCAGGTTCGATCACTGGGTTAGGAAGATTCCCTGGAGAAGGGAATGGCAACCCACTCCAGTATTCTTGCCTGAGAAATCCCCATGGTCAGAGGAGCCTGGTGGGCTATGGTCCATGGGGTCACAAGAGTCAGACACGACTTAGCGACTAAACCAATGCCCAGAGTGTACATGAAATATGAAAGTCGTGGGGACAGAAAGGTCTCCAGTGAAGCAGGAAGTCACAGTTCAGGGGAGACCCCTGGTACTGAAGAATACGGGAAGATTAGTGGTGTCAGAAGCAGATAAGGCAGTCTCAGCCTTACAACCCTGTTCTTAATGGATGTACTTTTTCAAGACCACAAACCCTCTATAAGCAGGATTAAAATGTCACTAGAGGTTCAAGCACCTGAGGTCTACAGCCAGATTCAGAATGAATACTAATTCTCTTTACCCCTAATATTCATGGAGTCCTTGTACTCACTGTCCAATACAAAAAATCTATTGCCTTCTTCCCATATTTGACCACACAGGGTTATTTCACAGAGTCTGGAAAGATTGAACACAGGAGAAGAAGGGGACAACAGAGGACGAGATGGTTGGATGGCATCACCAACTCGATGAGCAAACTCTGGGAGTTGGTAATGGACAGAGAGGCCTGGCGTGCTGCAGTCCATGGGATCGCAAAGAGTTAGACACGACTGAGTGACTGAACTGAACTATACTTGAAATTATATACATATGTGTAGCTACATGTATACAGTTTCAAAATACAGCCTTCCCTGGTGACTCAGTGGTCAAGAATCTGCCTGTCAATGCAGGAGATCCGGGTACAATTCCTGGGTCAGTAAGATTCCCCTGGAGGAGGACACGGCAACCCACTCCACTACTGTTGCCTGGAGAATCCCATGGACAGAGGAGCCTGGTGGGCTACAGTCCATGGGGTCACAAAGAGTCGGATACATCCGAGTGACTAAACAACAAGTTTTAAAAATATACATTCATCTACATCTAAGCCAGTAATATATGAAATGTGAATGTATGTGTATGTTTGTATGTCTATCTTTAAACCAACCCACTGAGGAATTAAGTTCCCTGGGCTCAGAAGTATACCTTCTCCATTCTTTGTAAACCTCTACAACACCTTGGTCAATGTTCCTTGTGTTGCAGATGATCAATAAAATACATGTGATGTTGACTACCCATTTCTAGATAGATGGGTCAAGCATGAGCAATCTGAAACACAGGCTCCAATATGCACCAGTGGGCATCAGAACATTGTCTCATCCAGGGATTAAACATCTGGTAGGAGTATGGGGCGAGGGTTAGGAACATACCTCCTGAACTTGGCCAACCCATTAGCAACCACAGAGAAGGTTGTTGGCCATCAATGCGGCCATGTTCTTTTTTATTTTTTCCCCCCAAAAATCTTAAATAATGTAAATGCAACCCCAAGAGGGAAGAAGGGATAAAAATAAATTTGTTTGAAAGTATTGACTAAAATTTCTAAATGTGATGACAAGTATAAATCAAGAGATCCAATACACATGATGAAATATGCGTGAATGTCTCCATATCCTTTTTGCACAATGAGCATAAAATAGAATGAAACTTATGCATATTACTGCATGTAGGTATATGGGAATACATGTGTGTGTGACTGTATATACATATTCTCTTATATATATAAATACACACGCATGTGTGAAAGTTATTAGTCACTCAGTCATATCCAACTCTTTGCCAACCTGTGGACTGTAGCTGGCCAGGCTCCTCTGTCCATGGGATTTCCCAGATAAAATACTGGTGTGAGTTGCCATTTCCTTCTCCAGGGGATCTTCCCGACCCAGGTATCGAACCTGGGTCTCCCGCACTGCAGGCACGTTCTTTACCATCTGAGCCACCTCCACTTTCATTTTCACTTACGTGTATGTAAACATATGTACATTTAGTACAAGACATGTCCCCTAGAGAAATGAGAGCTAGCTGTAATTACTTATTAAGGTGCTAGTCAGTGGTTCCACTGTCAAACCCACTTTGATCAATACGAAGATACAGCCACCCAACCTCCATCTGAAGACAGTCTACATTCCAAAAGATGAGGTCAAGCCTAGGTGTAAATTGGTACAGTTGAGCAAATGCTTGGTCCACTTCCTCCCCTCCCCTCCTGTGGGACCCTGGACTTATATGCAGGCTGCAATTTGAGATGGCGCGTCTGAGAGATGTGTTTGAACATCTTAGATACAGAGACAGAGCCGAGTCCAAGGTGTTCAGTCACACGGTACCAGAGGAGTGAAGGACTTGAATTTCAAGCCTGTGGATACAAGCCTACAAGGGCTTATGGACAGCGGGGAGCATCCAGGAACACACATTATGTCAGAGTCAGTTCCTCCAGGTTGACGTTCATTGCCAGACGATGAGCAATTGAAGATCGAAGACCACAGATGATTAATACTGATTCTGGGGAAACAGCAGGTCCTCGGCAAAGGTTATCCCATGAAAAGGAAGAGACGAGATGCAGGGAGAAGTCAGAAAGCACCCGGATGAGGAAGGCCAGGTCAGCATTCAAAGCTTCTCTGCTTAGCTCATCTCCTCTGGGTAGCTGGTAAACCTCTCCCTTTCTGACAACTCCATTCATACTCCAGATATAAACCTCCTTTGAGTCCCATGATCCAGCCTCTATTTGATTATTATTAGTATTAATTTTTAAAGTCTTTATTGATTTTGTTACCATATTGCTTCTGTTTTATGTTTTTGCTCCTTTGGCCACGAGGCATATGGGATCCTCACTCCCAGACCAGGGATGGAACCTTCAGCCCCTGCGTTGGAAGGTGAAGTCTTATTAACCACTGGACCACAGGGAAGTCCCAGCCTCTATGCTTCCTGTCAGCAGAAATTTCATCCTAAAGAGGGCCTCTAGCATTTGCCCTTTGACACAGGAAATCAACAGTGCTAGAATCTTTGGCACTTGACAAATTTCAGCCAGTCTCAATGGAATCTAACCTTAAAAACTGAGGTTGCTTTGAAATAAAGCAATGTGTACATGTCACTGTGTACAAGTCCCTAACCATATACTCCAATAGCAAATAGTACATATATAGTTAGGACTGGTTTGCATTGTTGTACAGCAGAAACCAACACACTGAGAAGCAATTAATCCTTCCATTAATAAAGCAAAGTGGGAAAAAAAATCATCTAGGACTCAGATCTAGTTTTGAGGATCTACTGGTGTGACCTCTGCAAGCCAAGTAAGGAATACCCTGTGTCAAGTTCTCGTTGTTCCCCCTACTAACACAGCGTTGTACACCAACTATACTCGAAAAACAAAACAAAACAAATGCCGTTGGGTGCTATGTACCCAGATGGAGTCGCCACTCATTAAAGCCGTGGAGAAGCAATCCAGGGAAGAACAGAACTGATGGTGGCATGTATAAACCCACTGCTTTCGGCCGTGTCTCCCACCTGTTTCCTGTGATCCGTGTCTAAGACAAAGGCCACAGAAAGCCTCAGTGTTATAGAAGCTCCCGAGTGTTTACTGGAGAAATCCTGAAACCCTAAGGATAACTCTATCCTTTCTGACGTGTAACCTGTGGCATCTCCCCTTTCGCAACTCAGAACTCTTTCTCGCTTTTCTTATATGTGTATCAGATGGCAAAGAATCCACCTGTGATGCAAGAGACCTGAGTTCGATCCCTGGATGGGGAAGATCCCCTGGAGGAGGGCATGGCGACCCACTCCAGTATTCTTGCCTGGAGAATCCCACGGACAGAGAAGCCTGGTGGGCTACAGTTCAGAGGGTAGCAAAGAGTCGGTCACTACTGAGTGACTGACACTTTCAGATTTTGCACTTTTCAGACACACACACACACGTACACACATATATGTGGAAAGATTTCTTTCTCCCCTTCACCTCCTTCTACACAGAGCAGGATATAAAAAGGTAGATTTTCTTTTGCACTACAATCATCAGATGCACAGCTTTTTTTATTTTTTGCAATGAATGCTTTCCTTGGTTATTTTCAGACCTCCTATTAAGAGCTATTCTTTCCTTCTGGCCTATTCCTCTTAACCCAATTAAACCCAATTAAATCCTCTGCATGACGGTTCTATTTCCCCCACCTTTAATTATCCGTTAGCACATCTCTGTTACTGCCTGTTCTTTTCCACTGGCCCACACCCCCAGCGGTATCACTCAGACTGCATGATACACACGCAGATAAAACCTTCATGTTAGATTTTCACCTGGCAGACTCCCCACCAAGTGGGAATTCACCAACACGACACTGCCGTTTTAAGACTGAATTCTGAAGGAGCTTCAAATACTGGAGGAGGGCAGGGTGATCATGTCCAAGAGGTTTTAAAACAACCATATACAAAGCAACTTGCCTCTGTTGAGGATGTCTTTGAATTAATTAGGTCGTTAGGAAAACACACTGAATTTATGACACTCCAGGTAACCGCCTTCCATATGTACTTATAAACTTCACTTGTCTGTGTCTATGAGGAGGGGGTGGAATTGCTTATACAAGACTTTTACAGGTGTGCTTCAAATATGTGAACCTCCAAAGAGACCCCGGTTCGATTCCTGGGTTGCGAAGATCCCCTGGAGAAAGAAATGGCAACCCACTCCAGTACTCTTGCCTGGAAAATCCCATGGACAGAGGAGTCTGGTCAGCTATAGGGCTTTGGGTTACAAAGACTCAGGCAGGACTGCATGACTAACACTTCACTTCACTTTATTAGAGGTACTTCCTTGGTGGCTTAGACAGTAAAGAATCTACCTGCAATTTAAGAAACCTGGGTTCGATCCCTGGGTTGGGAAGAGCCACTGGAGAAGGGAAAAGCTATCCACACTCCAGTATTCTGGCCTGGAGAATTCCATGGGTTCATGGGGTTGCAACGAATCAGACACAACTGAGCGACTTTCACTTTCACCCTCTTTCAAGGAGACCCATTTAGATGCTTGATTTTACTTCCCAAATGGAAAGCTTTTAAAAATACACTCAGTATTCCGTTGTGTGTATGTACCACAGATCCTTGATCCATTCATGCTGATGGACTTCTAGGCTGCAGAATATTAGTCATAAAAAGGGAACAGAATTGAGTCTGTTTTGGTGAGGTGGAGAAATGCAGGGCCTGTCATAAAGAGGAAAGGAAGCTCAGGGAGCTCAGGTCGGGGCTCTGTGATGACCTAGAGGGGTGGGGTGAGGTGTGAATCAAGAGGGAGGGGATCTATATACATATAGCTGATTCACACTGAGGTATGGCAGAAACTTATACAACATTGTATACCAATTATCCTCCAATTTAAACACACACACACACACACACTCAAGAACATCAGAAATTCACTGGTTTTAACAAGACTGTGGCTCCGTGGTAAAGAATCTGCCTGCCAATGCAGAAGATGCAGGAGACCTGTGCTTGATCCCTGGGTGGGGAAGATCCCCTGGAGGAGGAAATGGCAACCCACTCCAGTATTCTTGCCTGGAGCAGCCCACGGACAGAGGAGCCTGGAGGGCTACAGTCCAAGGGGTCGCAAAGAGTCGGACACGACTGAGCGACTGAACACACCACACAAGAGTGAAGTTAGGAAGGCAAAACTCTTTAAAGAAAATGGTGAAGATGGATCACAAGAGGCAGGAAGGAGAGACAGCCCGCAATCCACAGAGAAGAGCTTTCTAGATCATAGGAAGGGACCTCCAGGCAAGAGGAAACACAGCTGTCTGCACTGGGGAATAAGTGAGTTCCAGCAACATCCATCATCTGAGAAAGAGACCCAAGGATCAGATCGGGTCACAATGCCAGCTCAAAATGCCAGCCCCCCACATGGATTTCGTGAGCGGGTTCCTGCTCAGAAGAAAGCAACTCCTTAAAAATAAACAGTCTCTTTTAAAAATAAACAGAAGGGAGCTGAGTCCCTCACTTCTCATCTCATAATACAGAGACCTACCTGCACGCCATCAGAGTATTTATCGGGTATAAAGTGTATTGAAGAAATGCAGGCTATACCAGCTGCAGAAGGTAAAGCGTGCTATTGATAGTGGCCAGGGTTTGTCGGGAGGGGGTCAATACTTCTCACTGTAGAAGCTCAGTTCAATTCAGTCGCTCAGTCGGGTCCGACTCTCTGAGATCCCGTGGACTGCAGCCCGCCAGGCCTCCCTGCCCATCACCGTCTCCTGGAGTTTGCACAAACTCATGTTCATTGAGCCGGTGATGCCATCCAACCATCTCATCCTCTGTCATCCCTTTCTCCTCCTGCCCTCAGTCTTTCCCAGCATCAGGGTAGAAGCTCAGAAAAAGCCAGATTATGGTGAAAGGAAAACCTGGCTTCCACACGGGCATGCTTGACCACTGGACAAATTTCTACATCAGGTAACAATGTCATGAAAGGACCTCATGGAATTAAGACCCGCGGGATTCAGAGAGCTCCTCCAAGGAGCCACTTAGAAGGGCGGACTTCCCCAGGAAACGCAAACTGAGATAATTATGTTTAATTTAACCTCATGCAATGTTCCAGAAACAGGAAAGAAAAAGGGGGGTAATGATGAAAAGGCAGTGGTGCCTCTGAACCAGCCCGATGGGCCTCCCGTAGGACAGACAAAAAGCCCTCTACCACGAGAACTTTCTGTGACTTTGGTTTTTAAAGAAAAGACAAGGAAAACAACCCCAAGAGTGAAAGGCTTTCTGAAAGGGGCATTATGTCACTTATCAGCCATGGCTGCCTTTCTGGAAAGAACACATCCGATAATAAGGGGAAAAAGGAAAACAACAAACCGACTAATGAAGCTGGCTTGCGGTACACCCTCATTTTGGGTTTTTTTTTTTTAGGTTTAAAATGATGTAATCTTTACAGTAACCCTAAATACAGTCATACTTAACCCTCCTTTTAACAGGTGAAAAAATTGAAGAAAAGAGAGATTAAATGAATCAGTATTATATAGTTAATAAGGTGTAAGTCCAAGATTTAAACTAAGGCTTTGGATTTTAAGTCCCTCTCTCTTTCTTTGCTTTTTAATGTATTTCTTTTTTTTTTTAATTAATTTTTTTATTGAAGGACAATTGCTTTACGGAATTTTGCTGCTTTCTGTCAAATCTCAACATGAATCAGCCATCGGTATACATATATCCCTTCCCTTTTGAACCTCCCTCCCCATCCCACCCCTCTAGTTTTATACAGAGCCTAGAGTTTGAGTTTCCGGAGATACACAGCAAATTCCCATTGACTGTCTTAAAAAACTCTCCTCTTTTGAATGACCAGTTTTAACCGGAGACAGTTTAACAGCCTCAGAACTTCATACTCACCTTTGCTGTGAACCTATTGTTCATTTTTCTAAATGCTTTCCCTCCAAACAAACAAACAAAAAATGTTATGCCCATCTCAAGGACTGTCTTCACCAGAAGCTCTCCTCTCAGGACAGGCATGCTTGTGAGGCAGGGGGTGGACCCCGGGGCAGAAATTAGCTGTTTGAAGTTGTTGCACCTTAAAAAATACTAGTAGTTTGGCTTTGAAGACAACGTGGGGAACTTCCATGATGGTCCAACGATTAAGAACCTGCCTGCCAATGCAACGGACACGGGTTTGATCCCTGGTCCGGGAAGATCCCATATGCCTTGAGGCAAGAAAGCCCATGTGCTAAAATTATTGAGCCTATGCTCCATAAAAAGAGACTCCATCGATTTCTTAAAAAACTGGAAATAGAACTGCCATATGACCCAGCAATCCCACTCCTGGGCATACACACTGAGGAAACCAGATCTGAAAGACACACGTGCACCCCAATGTTCATCGCAGCACTGTTTATAATAGCCAGGACATGGAAGCAACCTAGATGCCCATCAGCAGACGAATGGATAAGGAAGCTGTGGTACATATACACCATGGAATATTACTCAGCCATTAAAAAGAATTCATTTGAATCAGTCCTAATGAGATGGATGAAACTGGAGCCCATTATACAGAGTGAAGTAAGCCAGAAAGATAAAGAACATTACAGCATACTAACACATATATATGGAATCTAGAAAGATGGTAATGATAACCCTATATGCAAAACAGAAAAAGAGACACAGATGTACAGAACAGAATTTTGGACTCTGTGGGAGAAGGCGAGGGTGGGATGTTTTGAGAGAACAGCATCGAAACATGTATATCATCAAGTGTGAAACAGATCACCAGCCCAGGTTGGATGCGTGAGACAAGTGCTCGGGCCTGGTGCACTGGGAAGACCCGGGGATCAAACTTGCATCTTGTGGGTCTCCTGCAATGACAGGTGAACTCTTTGGCAACCGCACCACCTGGGAAGCCTCCTATAAGCCATTTATGCCTCTTTTGGACTTCCCTGGTGGCTCAGATGGTAAAAAATCCACCTGCCAATTCAGGAGACATGGGATCCTTGGGTCAGGAAGATCCCCTGGAGGAGGAAATGGCAACCCACTCCAGTATTCTTGTTTGGGAAGGCCCATGGACAAAGGAGCCTGGTAGGCTACAGACCATGGGGTTGCAAAGAGTTGGACATGACTAAAGGACTCAACAATAATCAAAGCAGAAGAATGCCTTATAGCTACTTTGCAGCCATGCCAGAAACTGTTCAGAATGACGGACAATCTCCTACCCTTTTGTCTTTAACACAAAACACATTGGCAATATATGACAATTTCCATATTCTTGGATTTGCCAAAGAAAACCCAATAGCTTATCTAAACAGTACTGTGGGATTAACTTTCCAATTTTAGGATTAGATATACAGAAAATTAAATCCAACCATTTTCCCCAGGAGAGAAGATTTGGTGGGGTAAGTCTGTGATAATGTGGAAAAAAAAAATTTGCAATTTACAGAAGAGAAGAGAACGGACAGGGGATCAGATATAACTTTGTGGAGCATCAGTGATATATTAGATTTGTCTAATTCTTTTAAGTCCTCAGAGGTAGAGCTTTGCTACGGAAGCATGGCTGTTTATGAAGGTAGATCTGTCTCATATACGAGCCTTGTCCAAGGGACTGGCGTCAGTAAGCTGATCTGGGGAGAGATTGTTCACTCGTTAAGCCGTGTTTGACTGTTTGTGACCCCGTGGACTGCAGCACGCCAGGCCTCCCTGTCCTTCACTATCTCCTGGAGTTTGCTCAAACTCATGTCCATTGAGTCGGTGATGCCATCCAACCATCTCATCCTCTGTCGCCCCCTTCTCCTCCTGCCCTCAATCTTTCCCAGCAGCAGGGTCTTGTTCAGTGAGCTGGCTCATTACATCAGTTGGCCAATATATTGGGAGCTTCAGCTTCAGCATCAGTCCTGCCAGTGAATATCCAGGGTTGATTTCCTTTAGGATGGGCTGGTCCGTGGAGAAGTGGGCATTTTCAAATGCTTCCTCCCTTTGCTTGCTTCCCCTGCCAGAAATGCTATCCTAAAAATAGGTGTGATTAATCCCTTTGGCAAACACATCGCCACTGAATTTGGAAGCCTAATTTTGCCAAGTGTGTTGTCATTCCCGAGGCATACCACTGTTTTGGTATTCAAGAAGAAAATCCAGAGTCTTTCCTTGCATAGGATGTGACAAATATAGTAGATTCCAGCAATCACACTCCTGAGTAATTACCCAAAGGAGCTGAAAACTTGTAGCCACACAAAAATCCACACGCCAGTGTTTCTAGTATCTCTAGCGAGCATGGTCGAAACTTGGAAGAAACCGAGATATTCCCCAGCAGCCGGATGGATAAATAAACTACGGTCGATCCAGATAACTGGAAGAGTATTCCATGATAAAGAAGAACTGAGCTACTGGGCTATAAAAAAGATATGGATGAACTGTCAATGCATGGATTTCACTCCGTGAAACAAGCTGATCTGAAAAGGCTACAGAATGTGTGATTTCAAGGAGGTGATGTTCTGGTAAAGGCAGCATTGTAGAGACAGTAAAAGCATCAGTGGTTGCCAGGACTGGGGTGGTGGGAAGGGTGATGTACAGAACCGTAAGGACATTGAAAAGACTCTTTAGGACACTCCAACGATGGATCCATGTCGTTACATGCTGTCCACACCCATAGGATGTAGAAGACCCAGAGTTAACTCTAATGCAAAGAATGGCCTTTGGGTGGTGACCATGTGACAATGTTGGTTATTCCTTAGTTAAATATATATGTATATACACATACCCCACTCTGGGGGTGGAGGTGAGAGGTGTTCATAATAGGGGGGCTGGAACATGAACAGGGGCAGGGAGTGAATGGAAACTGTCTGGACCTCCCTCTCATCTTTGCTGTGAATCTAAAACAGCTCTGAGAAAGAAGTCTGAATTTAATCACATCATGGCAAACGGAAGGGGAAAAAGTGGAAGCAGTGACAGATTTTATTTTCTTGGGCTCCAAAATCACTGCAGACAGCAAAGGCAGCCATAAGGTAAATAGACACTTGCTCCTTGGGAAGAAACATGTGACAGACCTAGGCAGCTTATTAAAAAGCGGAGACATCACTTTGCCGACAATGTCCGTCTAGTCAAAGCTGTGGTTTTTCCAGTAGTCATGTACGGACGTGAGAGCTGGACCATAAAGAAGGCTGAGCGCCAAAGAATTGATGCCTTCAAACTGTGGTGTCAGAGAAGACTCTTGAGAGCCATGAAATCACTCCATCCTAAAGGAAATGAGTCCTGAATATTCATTGGAAGGACTGATGTTGAAGCTGAAATTCCAATCCTTTGGCCACGTGATGCCAAGAACTGACTCATTTAAAAAGAACCTGATGCTGGGAAAGATTGACGGCGGGAGGAGAAGGGGACGACAGAGGATGAGATGGTTGGATGGCATCACCGACTCCATGGACACGAATGTATGCAAGCTCCAGGAGACAGTGGAAGACGGGGAAGGCTGGCATGCTGCAGTCCCTGGGGTCCCTAAGAGTCAGACATGACTTAGCGACTCAAGAATGACAAATTCAGAAAATGGTCATATCGTTGCAAAAGATAAGTTTTTTTTGAAATAAATTATTTTGTCCACGTGAAATCACTCTTTGAGAGGCATCGACTGAATGTCAACAGAGGTCCAGGTTGAATGCCAGGCTCTCTCTCTCACCCCACACACGGTGATGAGAGCAAATGTTCTCAACCCACTTTACAGAGAAGAAGGTGGATGCTCTCAAGAACTTGAAACTTGCCTAAGGAAGTAAAGGTGATATCAGAAGTCACACTATTTTTTTTTTCTTTCCAAATTCTGTATTTACAACCACTAGGATACAAAGTCTCTTCAGTATTATAACATTCTACTCAGCAGGACCGAAACGATGAAACAATAAATCCGCTACGTGTTGATCGAGCTTTAAATTTCCTGCTGCCCCTTACCTCCATTCTAAGTTCAAGATATCTGGCAGCACTAATATAAAGCATTAATATAAAGTGGTTGCCTTTAAGTCAGTCCCTCCATAGTTTGAGTTCCTAAATTCACCGCCAGCATGGAAGGCTTTCAATGCAGCTGTGATCTTGAAAACGGAAGGCAGTACTGAGGAGGTTGCCATTCGCCTTGTGGAAAGACGTTTTGCCAGTCTGTGTAACCAGCAAGCTCACTGATGACGCTGTGATAGAAATGTTTGCAGAAATGAAAGGAGTGGGTACCTGATGCCCTACACATCCCCAGTCTGGATCATCATCAGAGATCTTGTTGGTGATAATTAAGGTAAATCTGCTACATCACCTATACAGAAAAGAGTCACCCTTGTAGGTGTGTGTGGTCTGTCTGTGTGTGTACACGCATGCGTGTGCACGCTGAAACAGCTGACTGACTGAAATGCCAGAGGCTAAGTAAAATCCAGGAGATGTGGATGTGAGAGTTGGACTATAAAGAAAGCTGAGCACCGAAGAACTGATGCTTTGGAACTGTGGTGTTGGAGAAGACTCTTGAGAGTCACTCAGACTGCAAGGAGAGCCAACCAGTCCACCCTAAAGGAAATCAGTCCTGAATATTCACTGGAAGGACTGATGCTGAAGCTGAAACTCCAATACTTTGGCCACCTGATGTGAAGAACTGACTCTTCGGAAAAGACCCTGATGCTGGGAAAGATTGAAGGCGGAAGGAGAAGGGGACGACAGAGGATGAGATGGTTGGATGGCATCACCGACGCGATGGACATGGGTTGGAGCAAATTCCAGGAAATGGTGACGGACAGGGAAGCCTGGCGTGCTGCAGTCCACGGGGTCGCAAAGAATTGCACAAAATGGAGAGACTAAATAACAACAAGAATGGCAGAATCCTAAATTCCATGGGACTGGCAGTGATAGAATAGCAACTTGACCTTCTGGAGTTCTGAGCTAACAAAACTCCCCTGTGCTAATAACTAAAAAAAAAAAAAAAAATCAAACCACTGATTATAGCATGACAAAGAAGAAAAAAGGCAGGCTTTGTTCACAAAGGTTCTAAAACAATCATACAGCCAAGGGTAAAAGCAGGAGGCTTCGGGTCATGTCATCTTAGCAACAGCATCATCCAGACATGTGGGAAAGGAGCATGCCTAAGGTCAGCCATCTCCTGTGAGCATCCGTGACTCTGCAGTTATCTTTTAAAACACGGTAGTAGGACTTCCCCGGTGGTCCAGCGGTTAAGAATCCACCTGCCAACGCAGGGGACATGGGTGCCATCTCTGGTCCAAGAAGATCCCACAAGCCATGCAGCGATTAAGCCCGTGCGTTATGACTACCGAGTCTGTGGTAAGCCCAGGAGATGCTACTACTGAGCCCCGAGCCATAATTACCGAAACAAGAGAAGCCAGCACAATGAGAAGCCCATGCTCCGCAAGTCAAGAGCAACCCCTGATCACCGCAACCTAAAGAAAAGCCTGTGGACAGCAGCAAAAACCCAGTGCAGCCAAAAATTGATTCTTATTAAAAAAAAAAAATTGTTAAATAAAAGGTGACAGTAGGCTAAAGTTGAGAGAAGAGCCATTTGCGTAAATCATAGGGCATTCCTCTACAAGGAGAGAAATCCCCTGGTCTACATGAGGGGCACCGTGGTCTGATAATGGTGTGAGCACTCTGACCTGGATGTCCCAATGCGATCACGGCTGGGTTCACAGCATATTACAACATGGGCACCGATGGCAGATTTACCCAGCGTGACCTCTGGGCCCTTGAAGACTCAACTGTCCAACAGTTTGAGGGAGCAAGTGCTTGTCTCTCGGGACCAAAAAGCAATTATAAGACCCAGGGAGGCCAGCAAAGTTCGGGTTCAAAGAAGGTAAAGCAAGAGATGGCGTGTTGCTCCCTTGCAAGGCTGGGATGTGCGCGCCCTCTGAACCTTTCTGCCTTCCCAAAGACATTTCCTTCTTTCTCTCTGTCACCTAAGAGTTGAGCTTCCCAGGTGGCGCTGGGGAAAAGAGCCAGGGGTTCTCCCCAGGGGTAAAATAACCTGCCTGCCAATGCAGGAGACCCAAGTTTGACCCCTGAGTCTGGAAGATCCCCTGGAGGAGGGCATGGCAACCCACTCCAGTATTCATGCCTGGAGAACCCCATGGACAGAGGAGAGTTGGAGGCTACAGTCCATGGGGTTGCAAAGAGTCAAACACAACTGAAGAGACTTAGCCCGCCCATATCTAATCACTAAAATGCTGCAGGCAGCTACCTTCACACAGGAAATGACAAGTTACTCGGGACACTAAAAGCCTTTCCCGTTTTAAGCAAAGTTAGCTCCTTTTGTCTTACAAAATTAAATATGTAGCTTTAGAGAGTTCATCCCCTTTAGAAATTAAAACAAGAGCCCCTGGACAGAACAAAGCAACTCATTTCCACAACAGAGAGAGCCTTCAACTCAACCTTCCTTGATAAAACTCCACCAGAGGAACAGGTTCCATCCTATTGTGTCCGTTGATTGCAATTAACATTGGGTATGTTTCTCTGTTTATAAATACAGAAAGAAGCAACAGAACTGGGTTAAAAAAAAAAAAAAAAGAAGAAGGAAAAAAATAGAAGAGGGAAAAAAATTTTAAAAAAAAAGAGAAAAAAATAAATCTTTGGCTAGGCCATTTCTCAAGAGAAAAAAAAAAAAAAAAATATATATATATATATATATATATATGAGATCAGAGTGGCAATAACTCCAGTTAAGCAATTCTCCCCATGACCTTGAGAAGGTCTAAATCGCTGACAGCATTTTTTTTTTTAACGTTCACTTTCATCTCTCAGTGTTATTTTGAAAACATTACTCTTTAGTAGCTACCCTGGAGCAGAGTCCTGTCCGCCCCCCCAGCCCCCCGCCCCCTGCCAAACAAGGTTATCAGTTCATTTCCACGGGCCCGGCCAACATTTTTCTTTTAAGTGAAGGCTGAGCGCCTCTTGGAGGAAAACAATATTGCATCAGAAGACAGCAATATTTAGCCTGTCTCTTCCGAGAGACAGAGACAAATGTTCTGTGTGCTCAGAAGGGAACTTTATTTTCACCTGCACCCATAGATCAAGAAGGCTCGGGGACATGAGGTCTGACCGAGTAGAAGGGGGACCGCTCGGGTCACCGGGGACATTGGCCATCTTCTGCCAACTCCATGCAGATGGAATGAATTCTAGCAGGCGGCACAGTGAACCATCAGGGATCCCTGAGTCCCTCAGCCACCCATTCTGACTTTGTCATTGTTTAGTCGACTCTCTTGTGACCCTTTGGACTGTCGCCTGCTAGGCTCCATGGGATTCTCCAGGCAAGAACACTGGAATGGGTGGCCACTTTCTTCTCCGGGGGATCTTCCCGACCTAGGGATCGAACCCGTGGCTCCTGTGTCTCCTCGCTGGCAGGCGAGTTCATGACCACGAGTGCCGCCAGGGAAGCCCCATCATCACTTACACAGACGTTCCCTCATAGCTCAGACAGCAGAGAATCACCTTGCCACGCAGGAGACCTGGGTTCAATCCCTGGGTCGGGAAGATCCCCTGGAGAAGGAAATGGCAACCCACTCCAGTATTCTTACCTGGAGAATCCCATGGACAGAAGATCCTTGCGGGATCCAGGCCATGGGGTCGCAAGAGCTGGACGCGATTTAGCAACGAAACCACCACCAAACATACACATACTATGGAAATGAACATGAACAAGCAAATCAAAGAGAGACTGATGGTAAAGTAAGGAGATATACCTCTAAACCTGGGGTCCCCAACATGTGGGATCTAATGTCTCATGATCTGAGCTGGAGCTAATGTAATAATAATAAAGAGCAAAATTAAGGCAATACACTTGAATCATTCCATCACCACCCCCAACTCCTGATCTCTGGGAAAACTGTCTTCCATGAAACCGGAGCTCAGTACCAAAAGGTCGGGGACCACTGCTCTAGACGTAGACGTCACTGCCACTAATGCATATTTTTATGGCAACATTATGAAAATTTATTATAATTACATTACAAGCTTATAATATAATATATAAGCTTATCATAATTTATCATAACATTAATTCTATTAAAAAAGGTTTGACTGTGCATAAGCACTGTCAGAGATGACGTGGTGGTTATAGTAACACAAAATGTTTCCGATACGCCAATGTTTAGTCTGGGAGAGAAGTGAGACATTCAGTAAACAGGGAGGGTTCCAGTTAGCATGAGATGCTGTGAAATAAGGAATTTTACAGGCGGAGGAAGGCTTCCCCGAGAAGGGATGTGTGGGTGGAATGGAGTCAGAAGGCTGAACGGGATTTTTTTTCCTAGCTCCCCAGAAAGGTCGGCAAAGGAAGGAAAAATGAAAGCATTAGTCACTCAGTCATGTCCAACTCTATGCAAACCCATAGACAATAGCCTAAACAGCGCATTAGAAAGCAGAGACATCACTTTGCTGACAAAGGTCCATCTACGGGAAGCTATGATTTTTCCAGTAGTCATGTACGGATGTGAGAGTTGGACCATTAAGAAAGCTGAGCACCAAAAAATTGATGCTTTCAAATTGTGGTGCTGGAGAAGACTCTTGAGAGTCCCCTGGACTGCAAGGAGATTGAACCACTCAAGCCTAAAGGAAATCAACCCTGAGCATTCATTGGAAGGATGGATGCTCAAACTCCAATCCTTTGGCCACCTGATGCAAAGAGCTGACTCATTGGAAAAGACCCTGATGCTGGGAAAGATTGAGGGCAGGAGGAGAAGGGGACGACAGAGGATGAGATGGTTGGATGGCATCGCTGACTCAATGGACATGAGTTTGAGTGGAATCTGGGAGTTGCTGCAGTCCATGGGGTCGCAAAGAGTCGAAGAGAAGGAAGGGGTGCGAGCAGGTGGAATGGAAGTGAAGAAGATGCTAAGAAGAAAGGGCAAAAAAAGGAACGAGAATGTTATACAAGAGATGGAGGAGGAGACTTCTCTGGGGGTCCAGGGGTGAGGACCCCAGGCCTCCACTGCAGCGGGCAGAGGTTCCATCCCTGGCTCAGGAACTAAGATCTCACATGACAGGAGGTGCGGCCAAAATGATAGAGAGAGAGACAGACGGAGGAGAGACCATGCCAGGGAAGGGGATGGGTGTGGCAGACATCACTGAAGGTGAGAGTTGAGACTCATCTCCTGACACTCACAGGAGTGCCGCCTTCAACGTGTGGTAGGTTGAATGACTCCAGTTCAGTTCAGTTCAGTTCAGTCGCTCAGTCGTGTCCGACTCTTTGCGACCCCATGGACTGCAGCACGCCAGGCCTCCCTGTCCATCACCAACTCCCGGAGCTTGCTCAAACTCATGTCCATTGAGTCAGTGATGCCATCCAACCATCTCATCCTCTGTCGTCCCCTTCTCCTCCCGCCTTCAATCTCTCCCAGCATCAGGGTATTTCCCAATGAGTTAGCTCTTCGCATCAGATGACCAAAGGATTGGAGTTTCAGCTTCAGCGTCAGTCCTTCCAATGAACACCCAGGACTGACCTCCTTTAGGATGGACTGGCTTGATCTCCTTGCAGTACCAGGGACTCTCAAGAGTCTTCTCCAACACCACAGTTCAAAAGCATCAATTGACGCTTTTTTTTTTTTTTACGACTCCACCCACAGCCAAACACACATATACACCACAAAGCCATCCACTTCTGTACTTCCAGAATTCCTGAGAACACACAGCTTTCCCTGGCAGAGAACTTTACGTGGACAACGCAGACGTGATCAAACGAAGGGTCCTGGGATGGGGAGATGTCCCCAGTTGATCCAGGTGAGGCCAGAGGAATTATAAGTTCCTTAAAAGGAGGAGGGGACCTCCTTCAGCAGGTGGCTCAATGGGGAAAAATCAGCTTGCCAACGCGGGGGATGGAGGTCCGATCCCTGGGTCAGGATGATCCCCCTGGAGGAGGGCATGGCAACCCACTCCAGTCTTCTTGCCTGGAGCATCCCCAAGGACAGAGGAGCCTGCCAGGCTACAGTCCTTGGGGCAGCAGAAGATTGGGACAGGACTGAGTGACTAAACAACTGAAAGGAAAAAGCAGGGGTCAGAGTGAGAGAAGGTGATGAAGGAGACAGAGGAGATGATGGGACGAGGAAGCAGGAATCAAGGAGGGGCAAAACCAGGAGAAGGCAAGGCAGTGGATCCTCCCTCCCCTAGACCTTCCAGAAGGAACTGACCCTGCGGACCCTGGCTTTTGCCCCAGACACCTGAGCTGCAGCACTGACCTTATCCCTGTGTCCTGCTCACACCAACAACTTTGTGATCATCTGTTCAGCGGCAGGAGGAAATGAACACGTTGCAAAAGCAGTGGGAAGCGACGCAAATGCATTTCCATGACCCCTTTCTTTAAGAGGGCTTCCCTGATGCCTCAGCTGGTAAAGAATCCACCTGCAATGCAGGAGACCCCGGTTCGATTCCTGGGTGGGGAAGATCCGCTGGAGAAGGGACAGGCTACCCACTCCAGTCTTCTTCAGCTTCCCTGGTGGTTCAGCTGGTGAAGAATCCGCCTGCAATGCGGGAGACCCGGGTTCGATCCCTGGGTTGGGAAGATCCCCTGGAGAAGGCAAAGGCTACCCACTCTGGTATTCTGGCCTGGAGAACTCCATGGACTGTACAGTCCGTGGGGTTGCAAAGAGTCGGACACGACTGAGCAACTTCCACTTTCTTTTCTTCAAGAAAACTGGCTGAGAACAGGGAACTCTGCTCAATGTCACGTGGCAGCCTGGATGGGAGGGGAGTTTGGGGAGAATGGATACGTGTATATGTATGCCTGAGGGCCTTCATGGTGTACCTGAAACTATCACTACATTGCTAATCAGTGATACCCCAATACAAAATAAAAAGTTAAAAAAAAAAAGACTAGCTGAGAAAAATACAGCGGACATAATGGTGAGACTTAAAGATGGAGACTTTCAGGGAGATTGCAATGACTGATGTAGCATCTCCCAACAGAATGGCCTGAGAAAGAAATGAACTGGAAAGCTTCTCAACCAGCAGCTGGCAGAAAACAAAGGCACACCATCAGAGCTCCAGAGGGTTCTCTCCAAGCCCTGAAATGTCACGCACGATGACACTTCTTTCCAAAGCCCTCTAGCCATTTCAACACAAGCATCCTTCCAGTTTATCCTGAAGGCGTAAGATCAATTCATGGACCTTCAGAAGTGTGAAAGCAAGATGACGCCATGGTGGGAAACGACTTCTATCCTCAAATCAATTCCTTTTGAGTCAGATGTTCCTGAATCCTAACTCATTCACAGGGCCACTTTACTGCTTTCAGAAAAAAAATATATATATATTTTAGGGACTTCCCTGTGGTTCAGTGAGTAAAAGTCTGCTCCCAATGCAGGGGACCTGGATTTGACCTCTAGTCTCAGAACTAGCTCCCATAAGCCTCAATTAAGGGTTTGCATGCTGCAACTAAAATAACCCACATGCCTTAAAAGTAAAGAATTAACCTAAAATTCATTGTTTTTTAAAAAAAATGGTTCACGGCACATCACTTTCAGAGATCTGTTCTAAGACTTAACCACAGAAAACTGAATGATTTGAAAACGCTTGAGAAGATTACACTACCGGCATTGTAAAACGCTTCAACTCTAATCTGACGTTCCCAACCATAAAATAACAAATGACCAACCATGATTCCGCATTCAGCCTCAGTTCCCCTCATCCATCGATTTTTGAGGAGGTCTGTGGTTTCAACATTTAAAAAAATTAAACCTACAATGTCAAGAGAATTCAGTCAGCGGAGATGTTTAATAGATTATAAAAGACTCAAGGGACTTTCCTGGTGGCTCAGTGTTAAAGAATCCGCCTGAGATGCAAGAGACTCCGGAGATGTGGGTTGGATCCCTGGGTTGGCAAGATCCCCCGGAGAAGGGAAGGGCAACCCACTCCAGTATTCTTGCCTGGAGAATCCCCATGGACAGAGAAGCCTGGTGGGCCACAGTCCATGGGGGTCAAAAAGAGTCGGACATGCCTGACCAGCAAAACACCAGCAAAAAATTTAAAAACTCATGCAAATGCCAATGACACAAGAGACCAAAGAACACCTGTTAGGAAAACTGAAACTCTGTAGCTGACATAAGCTCCTTTTTCAAGTTACCCTTCCTGATGAATCTGCAACTTGGGGAAGGTGGGAAATTAATGAGGACACACATCCAGGACAGACAGCCCTTCACTCATCCAACGCCACCTGCTTCTCACCTTGCCAGGTTTTATTTGTTAACCTTCTTCCCAGACCAGCCTAATGTGAACAAGCCAATCAATTACCATTAAAAGGACAAGTGAAAGACTCCACATCCCCTCCAAGGAAGCCTTAAATTTTCTAAGTAATTGAGAGGAAAACACAGCAGCTGAAATCGTAGTCCGTTTAGAAGACTTAATTACAGATAAGTCAATGCTAAATAATTTATAGTCTTCCGTGCATATGAACCAGACCAGAACAAATAGCGGGGAAATAAAAGTTATCTACAATCGAGGCTCCATAGTGGTTGTTGCTTAGTCGTTGGGTCATGTTTGACTCTTTGTGAACCCCATGGACTGTGGCCCCACCGGGCTCCTCTGTCCATGGAGACTGTCCAAGCAAGAATACTGGAGTGGGTTGCCGTGCCCTCCCTCCAGGGGATCTTCCTGAACTAGGGATCGAACCCGAGTCTTCTGCATTGGCAGGCACATTCTTTTATCCACTGATCCACCAGAGGAGTCCCACCCCTGGGGTGAAAAGAAGATGTTTGGTCTCCTGAAACACAACAAACGTGGGCTGGAATGACTTTCTTTACCTCCATCTGATATTAAAGGTTTGAAGAAGGATTGTCTGCATAATGGGAAAGAGTCTCATCCACTCGGACGCTGGGCAGAAAAGCTTCAGGCATAGGACGGGACCTTTTATCCCTGGATAAAACTGCATCCGCCAGGCTGATTCCTTCACTGGTCAGCAGACAACACAGGAAGGAGGTCAAAGGGCTGGTGCAGTGTCCTTGACTTGCTCCCCTGAGCCACTCAGCCCGGACTAGACCTTAGAGCTACTGGTTTCCAGAAAGCACAAATCCCTGTGAAAGGGTGTTGACCTGCGGTCACCCGTCATTTACTGAGAACCTTCTGAATAGCCTTGTGCTGTGACGGGAACACAGAAGGCTGAATCTTCTGGACTTCAATCGCCAGGACTTCACGCGTGGTCCAGCGGTTAAGACTCCACCTGCCAATGCAGGGGACACGGGTTCGATCCCTCGTCTGGGAAGATTCCCCCAGGCCACGGGGCAGCTAACCCCACGTGCTTCAGTAACTCCTGAGCCCACGAGCTGCAACTACGGAAGCCAGTACCCCTTCAAGAACGTGCTCTGCAAGAAGAGAATTCACCGCAATGAAAAGCCCACGTACCACAAGTAGAGAGTAACCTCCGCTCGTCACAGCTAGTGGAAAAGGCACACAAAGCAATGAAGACCCAGGACAGTCAAAAAAAAAAAAAATTCCAACCGCCTGCTAAGAAGGATTCCTGGAAGGTTCAAGTAACAGAACGGGACCGCGTCTCCATTCCCGTTTGCTAACGGTGTTCATGAGGTTATGTTACGTGATACCTCACTGAGGTCCGAACTGTTCCATTCCCCATGACCCCATGTCACGCTTCAATAAATATTGAGGAACGCAGTGGAAAATCTGATTTCAGCAGTCACCACGGAAAGGGAAGAAGGCAGGGCACCTTAGAGGCATATTCTTACATTCCATCAGTCAGTTCGTTTCAGTCGTTCAGTCGTGTCCGACTCTTTGCGACCCCACAGACTGCAGCACACCAGGCCTCCCTGTCTATCATCAACTCCCGGAGTTTACCCAAAGCCACGTCCATTGAGCCAGTGATGCCATCCAACCATCTCATCCTCTGTCGTCCCCTTCTCCTCCCGCCTTCAATCTTTCCCAGCATCAGGGTCTTTTCCAATGAGTCAACTCCTCACATGAGTTGGCCAAAGGATCGGAGCTTCAGCTTCAGCATCAGTCCTTCCAATGGATATTCAAGGACTGATCTCCCTTAGGATGGCCTGGTTGGATGTCCTTGCTGTCATACATATTCATCAACATGCAATATTTATTTTTCTCTTTCTAAGTTGCCCTAAATGGCAGGCTCTAGGATCATCTGCGTCCTAACAACTGACTCAAATTCAATCTTTGTAATGGCTATGTAGTATATTCCACCGTATATATGTACCACAGTTTCCTTGTCCATTCGTGTGTTGGTGGACATCTAGGTGGCTCCTAGGTCCTGGCTGCAAACACTGGGGTGCTTTGTATCTTTCTGAGTTACAGTCCGGACTGTGAGCTCTTTGCTATTAAGCTATTTGTAGGGCAGGCATTGGGACGCAGATGTAGAGAACAGGCTCATGGGCACATGGGCAAAAGGAAAGGGCGGGATGAATTGAGAGTAACACTGACTTACATACACAGTGAAATGAAGTGCAAGTAGCTCAGTCGTCTCTGACTCTTCGCGACCCCACGGACTATACAGTCGATGGGATTCTCCAGGCCAGAAGACTGGAGTGAGTAGCCTTTCCCTTCTCCAGAGGATCTTCCCCACCCAGGGATCGAACCCAGGTCTCCCGCATTGCAGGTGGATTCTTTACCAGCTGAACCACCAGGGAAGCCCAAGAATCCTGGAGTGGGTGGCGTTATCCCTTCTCCAAGGGATCTTCCCAACCCAGGAATCGAACCGGGGTCTCCTGCATTGCAGGTGGATTCTTTACCAGCTGAGCTAGTAAAATAGCTAGCTAGTGGGAAGTTGGCATATAGCAGAGGGTATTCAGCTCGGGGCTCTGTGATGACCTAGAAGTCTGGGAGGGAGGCTCACCAAGGAGGCGATATATGCACACATATAACTGAGTCACTCTCTTGCACAGCAGAAAACACAACTCTCTAAAGCAACTAGGCTACAATTAAAAAAAAAAAAAAACTGAGAAAAAAGCATATGTTTACGCAAAAGATCCCAAATCACATACAACAAAAATATTTTTTCTTAATATTTTATTGTAGGTCCTCAGCACGCCCAGGCGTGGAGTCCCGACAACGCGCCAGAGAAAAGAGAAAACGAGTCCATTCCATCCTGATGTTAATCACCCACTTCCCGGAAGCCTGCTGAGTCACATCACCTGGTTCTCTCAGACACGCACAAATGGGATCTCTGAACTGCCTGGTCTGAACCCTACAAATGCCCTTCGTTAAATCGTTCAGGGGAGCAGAATACAAAAGTCGTGATGACTGAAAGCGCTTCCTCAAGAAGTCCTTTCCTCTCGACTCTGATCATGACTGACGGGGGACAACAGCCGCCGAGGGACTGACCCGCCCTCATCAGAGCGGCGGTATCACACACACTTTTCTGTGGATGTCCGTGGATTCTCTCCCTGGGGCAGGTCACTTTCAGACATGAAATTCCAGGGAGCTCCCAGACATTCCTGAGCAAATTCTGGGAGCTGGTGATGGACGGGGAAGCCTGGCGTGCTGCAGCCCATGGGGTCGCAAAGAGTCAGACACGACTGGGCAACTCAACAGCAACAGATTCAGGCTTGCATGCACCCCAAGTTTCAGCTGACAAACACGTGCTGTATGGTTAACAGATTGTAGTGGGTGCATTCACAAAATTCCTAATGATGAAAGCATACACCTATAGTTTCCATAATTTAACATAGTATCCATGATTTGTTATATATTAACGTGCATGCATGCTCAGTCATGTCTGACTCTTTGCAACTGCATAGACTGTAGCCCACCAGGCTTCTCTGTCCATGGGAATTTCCCAAAGCAAGAATACTGGAGGGGGTTGCCATGTTCTCCTCCAGGAGAACCTTCCTGACCCAAGGATGGAACCCGAGTCTCGAATGTCGCCTGCATTGGCGGGCAGGTTCTTTACCACTAGCGGCACCTGGGAAGCCCTTCACCGGTGCACTTATATATCATGCTCCTTTTTGGGTTTCGTGGTCTGCAGTGAAGTAGAAGCCACTCAGTCGTGTCCAGCTCTCTGCGACCCCCATGGACTATACAGTCCATGGAATTCTCCAGGTCAGAACACTGGAGTGGGTAGCGGTTCCCTCCTCCAGGGGAATCTTCCCAACCCGGGAATCGAACCCAGGTCTCCCGCATTGCAGGTGGATTCTTTACCAGCTGAGCCACAAGGGAAGTCCATATTCAGAGCTGTGTGGTCTGGAGCTCAAACTCCAGACCTACTAACCACGGCCTGTCCTGAGAACCAGGATGGCCTGCGTAATTGCGTGACGGCTCCTTGCAGGGCAGCTGCTGACATGAGGACAAGCCCAGCTATTGTCCTACAGGTTGGTGGCGTGAGAAGGAAGACACGTATGGGGCTGGCCAAGGAGTTCCTTACAGTTTCCAACTTTTCGGCCAACCCAATACTTGTGCAACTTCACGCCCTGGTTACACATATCCAATGTTCCTCCAAAAAGAAAATGACAATACCAAAAAAAAAAAGTTTCAGAATTCACAAGAGAAACGGATTTGATTAATGTGATGTTATCGATCACTGAGCCGTATATCCTGATGAGAAATGTGTGTGCACACAACTCCTTTGATAAAATAGGTATGTCTACACAAGATAAAAAAAGCAAACTGCGATCCATTTGTTTTCTCACCCGATATCTTTCACATTTGCATGTTAACCGCAAAAACGGGGGCGGCATTAGTCTTTTTTTATTCATTACAAATTAGCTTTTTGGGGAAGTCAAAAACAAAAAACATAAAACAACCTAGCATTTCTTTATGCCAGGATATAGGAAGAGGACTTTGGAAATCTAGTTTTGTTGAAAGCAGGAGTCCAGTGAAGGACATGACCTTGACAATCACCTAAAATCTTGGAAAGCCACTCAAGTTTGTTAGAGTGAAGACTGGGAAATTAAGTGGTTAAACAGTAAACAGATACTTAAAAGCCAGAGTTGGACACGACTTAACGACTGAACAAGCAGAAACAATAATCACATATATATAAGCAGGGCTTGAATGGACAGCTGACTCATGAACAACCTTAGCTATTTATTTGAAATACATTAAGGCATACTCTTTTTAGTATATTGAGATACTTTTAAAGGGCTTCCCCGGTGGCTCAGATGGTAAAGAATCTGCCTGCGATACAGGAGACCTGGGTTCAATCCCTGGGTGGGGAAGATTCCCCTGGAGGAGGGCATGGCAACCCACTCTGGGATTCTTGCCTGAAGAATCCCCACCGATAGGAGCCTGGTGGGCTACTGTCCATGGGGTTGCAAAGAGTTGGACGCGACTGAGCAACTAAACGTGCATGCGTTCTTTTTAAATTTTAAGTATGCGGCGGTGGGGGGCGGGGGGTAAGCGTGTCGATTTTGACTTGTAAAGCATCTTCACTAATGTGAGCTCACAACCATCAAAGCATTCTGCCCATTTCCCCTTCTTTGCACTGTGCTCTATTTCTGATAAAGAGAAGGATCCCAGGGCCTCAGTGGGCCCCCAGCCTGCATTAAAAGGACATCCGATATTTTGTATTCCACTCCTCAGGGCCTCACACAAAAATGATACCAGGATACACTGAGGCCATTCAAAGACCTCAGTAGCTTGAGATGCTGCCTGCAGGATAAAGTGGGATGAGGGTCCATTTCAGAAGAAATATACCCAAGTTGAGTCAGAGGATTGACTCTTCTGTTTCATTAATGAGATAGCCTCTGCACTGTGGCTATTTGCAGAAACAAATGATTATTACGAAATCCTAAATTCACAAGGCATGCCAGTTGTACGGGCTGAAGGAGGCTGAAATCACTGCTCTGCACTGTGGTGAATTTGAAATAAATCTTTTTTAAAAAAAGAAAAGAAAAGAAAACCATTTTCCCCAGCAAAGCAATTTGAAAGCACTGCTAGATGTGAATTAACCAGGCAGTAAATGCTTCGAGAAAATAAACCAGCGGAGATCAATGTTTACTTTTTTCATACTTACCATTACATCGCCCTTCTAAGAAGATGCTTTTAAAAATGCCTCCATGAAAATCTACTTGATTGCTTTTCCATCTCAGCACATTTTTCCCTGTTACCGTAAAACAGAGACACAGAGAAAGAGAGAGAAAAATCCACTCAGTAAAAGAGATGGTATCATTGTGTCAAAACCAACGTGACATTTCTTCTAAGCCTTCTTTTCCGTGATTAGAAAAACTAGGGGGTAGAGACATCGAGTAATTCCAAACCGATTTCCTAAATTCAAGCAACCAATCAAGAAAGGATGCCCAAACAGTGATTACAGCAAATTGTAGCTTTTCTGTCTGACCACATGAGTCCACAGCGATTTGAAAATCCAGAATAAATTGAGACCATTGGAGGTCAGCAATGTATTAATACTTACCACTTGCACTCCTAGGACCGCCATTAAATTTTCATTGAAAATGAATAATCAGTTTAGTTCATGTCTATGTTTGATCTCGTTTATTTAACTTAAGGATTTAAACTCTTTGCCTGGGCTTCCCTGGTGGTTCAGGAGTAAAGAATCCGCCTGCAATGCAGGAGACTAGGGTTCGTTCCCTGGGTTGGAAAGACCCCCCCGGAGGAGGAAATGGCAACCCACTCCAGTCTTCTTGCCTGGAGAATCCCATGGACAGAGGAGCCTGGCGGGCTACCGTCCACAGGGTCGCAAAGAATCGGACATGACTGAGGAGACTAAACAACAAACTCCTTGCATAATTGGATCTGTGGAAGTCCAACAACACGTTAGGCATCATTTAGTTGAGAGACTAATTCTCAGCCTGCAGAGATACTTTTTTTCTCCAACAACAGCATGTCAGATGGGCGAGATTCAAGCGGTCCATGCCTCTTGGCTCTCCTATGGCAAAACCAGGCTCTGTCTGGTCAGTAACCATCTTGGGACCACTTGGCACTTTCCTTGACACCTCACGCTGGAGTCTTCTCTTTACAGGACAACTCTCAACAATCCCACTTCTTCCCACTTCTAACTGAGGATCACCACAAAGCAAGCGACTCCCCATGAGTATATTTGGACAGAGTACCCCCTTGTCACTGAGAGTCATCACTTTACTTCAGCAGGAAGACAGCAAGTGGGAAGAGAGGATAAACCTCTCGATCCTCAATTTAACTCATTTCAACCCTAGGGGAGTATCAGTATTGAGTACATCAGGTGTTTGGCTTTCAAAGCTAACGACTCAGCCCAATCTTCGGTTGTAGGAAGCGAGGTTCACGGTCTGATTTTTGTTTTTGTTTTTTTTTTTGGGGATCACTCATAACACCTAGCCACCATTAGTTACTATGTCATAAATATCACCGATGCAAACGTAGTTGTGAAAATGAATTTGTATGAAACAATCTTAGTTGCATGCATTATTCTTGACCCCTCTACAGCCGTGGAGGACAGTTATCATCACACTGATTTTAAACACTTTCAGGAAAAATGATATTCAGATGTTAGGTCTCACTACTCACAAGCTGTTAGAACAGAGGTCGGACCTATGCCTACCTTGAGTTCAGAGAACACATCCTTTTCACAGAATCAAGCTGCCTCTTTGTTCAAACGTAATAGGAATTGTTACGGTAGGTAACGCATGTATGGTGGGTCAACATTAAACGTGTGTGGTTCGTGTGTCCGACTCTTTGCGACCCCATGGACTGTGGCCCACCAGGCTCCTCTGTCCATGGGAAGTCTCCAGGCAAGAATACTGGAGTGGGTTGCCATGCCCTCCTCCAGGGGATCTTCCCAACCCATCAAAGCTGAGTCTCCTGCATCTCCTCCATCCACAGGAGAATTCTTTACCACTGAGTCACCTAGGAAGCCCACGTATGTGGTGGGTCAACCTTAAACACACTTCTTTACGCACGGACTCTTTTTCACATTTGGCCGTTCGGATGTTACTTCCCTGACCAAGGATGGAACCCGGGGTCCTGTTGAGGAAAGCACCCAGTCCTAAGCGCTAGAACACCAGGGAATTCCCATTTGGACTCTTTTTATCCTCTCAATGAGCACAAAAGCCAGCATTATCTCCTTTCATTGGAAAAAAAATAAAAACAAAATGAAGGAGGTATTAGGGAACTCACCCTAGATCGCAGAGCGGTTAATGGTGGTGTAGGGCTCAAAGTGAACACTCGGACTATCAAGACACATTGTTTGGGGTGGAGCTATTAATACCTTCTCTGTGTTGGATGCTTTGGTCCCCAGTCTAGGAGAATCTCGGCCTGACACGGCTTCCATCAAAGGTTACCTTGTATCAGGACCAGAGACTCAGTGCACCAGTGATGAATATAGTAATAGCAAGCATCCATGGACTAGGAGGTATTACAACATAGCAGGCTTACCTACCACAACTTAGAAACTGGCTCTATTTCTCTTTCACTTGATCAGAGGTCCTGCCTTGGTTCACACCCATAGCTCACTGTCCATTTCACAACTAGGAAGTCAACTATAGATGTGTGTGTGTCAGGAAAGAACTACCAAAATGATAAAACACTTATTGGGGGACAAAAAAAAAAACTTATCAATGTGTCTATTACATTTGTGCTGGCGGACCCACTACAGATGTCCTGAAAACAGACAAATATGACAACAAATTGCTGGTTAATTGTAAACTAATAAGAAATTACATTTTATTATGCAGTTTCACTATATAGCATATAAAATTATATGCTACCATAGCGGTACCATCTATAAAAGACTTACACTGTAATTGTTATGTTATTGACTCATCTGTGAAAGTTTGTCAAAGCTGAACTTCCTTGGTGGTCAGTGGTTAAGAATCTACCTGCCGATGCTGGGGACGTGGGTTCAATCCCTGGTTGGGGAACTTGGATGCCACGTGCTCAGGGCAGCTAAGCCCGCGTACCACAACTAGTAAACCCGTGTACCACAACTGGTAAGCCTGCATTCCACAATGAAGAACTAGTGCAGATTTTTTTAAAAAAATCCCTTGTGATGACTGATATTAAATCCTCAAGACACACCAGTATTGGTGAGTCACTGATACATTAGCAAAGACTGGCATAAACATCTTACGTCACGTTGCTTGCATCTTAGGGTGCAGTGATCACATGAGTCAAACCATACAGACCTCTGGCAGAATACTCGAGGCAGCAGCTGAGAATGGTCTACTCCACTCTATGACAAGGATTCAAGGAAGCTTCTCCAAAGAATTTCATCTTTACGATCGACGACCCGGGGTTTCGTAGAGATGTTCACAGCCATTCCAAATGGCCCTGGGCAGCGGGTCAAGCAGATACCTAGAACATAAGGTAACAGGGACATAAGTACTTGCATAAAAGATGGCATTGATGGAGCTGGGACTTCTCAAGAGGGTACGAATATGATCTTATTCCCTGGTAGCTAAGTAATGTGAGCTCCCCTGGTGGCTGAGTGGTGAAGAATCCACAAGCAAATGCAGGAGAGGTGGGTTTGATCCCTGGGTTGGGACGTTCCCCTGGAGGAGGGAATGGCAACCCACCCCAGTATTCTGGCCTGGAGAATCCACATGGACAGAGGAACCTGGTGGGCTACAATCCACGGGATCACAAAGAGTCAGACACGACTTAGTGACTAAACAACAGCAACAAATCATGTACGGTAAACACTGCCTAGAAATTCTCAGTTATTTCATTTCAGAAGTGTTTATTGAGCACAGACTTTGCGTAAGATTTGAGGATGATAGAGAAGAAATATCAGGGACATTCCTGGTGGTCCAATGGCTAAGACTCTGCATTCCAAAAGCAGCAGCCCTGGTTCCATCCCTGATCAGGGAACTAAATGCCACGTGCAATGACTAAAGACCCCACAAGTTGCAACTAAGAGTTCCAGGGCCACAACAAAGGCTGAAGTATTAAGTTAAATTAAGTGACGTGAAGTCACTCAGTCGCGTCCGACTCTTTGTGACCCCACGGACTGCAGCCCTTCAGGCTCCTCTGTCCATGGGGTTCCCCGGGCAAGAACACTGGAGTGGGTTCTCATTCCCTTCTCCAGGGGATCTTCCCCACCCAGGGATCAAACCCACGTTTCCTGCACTGCAGGCGGACTCTTCACCGACTGAGCCAGCAGGGAAGCCCTCAAGAAGTGTGAGCCAGGATTACAGCTAAGGGGGCCTGAGGTTTCCACAGTCACTCATGACCAGTGTCTGCATGCAATCCAGCACATGCATAGACAAAATGGGAAAATATAAATGGATATTTAAAACCTAAAATATTACAGAGAGATTTATGGAAAAAAAAAAAAAAATACCTCTAGTGTCCATAAGTTTGTTTACTAAGTCTGTGAGTCTCTGTTTTCTAAGTTCATGTGTACCGTTTCTTTTTAGATTTGTTATGGTTGCTGAGGGGGGGAAGGGATAGTCAGGGAGTCTGGGATGGACACGGACACACGGCTTTATTTAACATGGAGAACCAGCAAGGACCTGCTGGACAAACAGGGAACTCTGCTCAATACTCTGTAATAACCTTATGGTTCCCAGGGGGAAGGATGGGGGAAGGGACAGTCAGGGAGTCTGGGATGGACATGGACACACTGCTGTATTTACCATGGAGAACCAGCAAGGACCTGCTGGACAGCACAGGGAAGTCTGCTCAATACTCTGTAATAACCTTATGGTCACCAGAGGGAAGGAAGGGGGAAGGGACAGTTGGGGAGTCTGGGATAGACATGGACACACGGCTCTATTTACCATGGAGAACCAGCAAGGACCTGCTGGACAGCACAGGGAACTCTGCTCAATGTCACGTGGCAGCTGGGATGGGAGGGGAGTTTGGGGGAGAATGGATGCATGTACGTGTATGGCTGAGTCCCTTCACCTGAAACTATCACAAGAGTGTTAATTGGCTATACCCCAATACAAAAGAAAAAAGTTCAAAAGAAAAGAAAAATCTAGCACCATTCATCATTTATTATCTTCTTGCACACACATACACAAAAACAGGAAAATATAAAATTGTCTTTAAAACCTCAAGATATTTCAGAGATATTTTTAAATTAAAAAAAAAAAACTAGTATCATTCATCATTTAACTGTCTTTTGAGCCTCAGTGACCTGCTGAATTTCTAAATGAAAAATGGGAGAAGTTGAATTTTGAAAGACTTTCATGAGTAGCTAAAGAAATTAAGTAAATTGCATGCTCAGATGAGAATAGTACTTATTGCGAGGTTTTAGCAGGGTGTCCCAGACACGTCTGAATGTGCAGATAAATGTTCCAATTAACATAAATCATCTTAATTTGCAGCCTAATGTATCTAACCCAGACTTTATCTCCTTTCTGTCACAATCTTCCAAACCACATCCAGTTTTGAAAAGATGCATATTTAATAAAACATGTGTTTCTGTCTTGGATTTGCTCCCAACTTTAGGCAATGCTCGAATTGTTTCATTTTTAGCATTGGGAAAACCCAGCGAGGAGAAGCGGAGAAAAATTTTCCTTAGCATTTCAAGAGTAACTGAAAATACAGATAATCAATTGTACACAGTTCTAACTCTGCCCAAAACATCCCAGAATTCTGATGATTCTCAAGAAATTCATTTTGTATTCACTTTGCTGATTCTGAACCAGATCTTTACAACAAAATTTGAAAGTACTAGAGTCGTTATCCAGCAAATGGCACAAAGAAAGAGTGCTGCAATGTATATTTATACCTTTCACATAAGCCTTAAAAGGATTAAAGTCCGAAATCCTTAAGGTTCCTAAACTGTATCCCTCTAAATTTTTTAGGTGTGGACTAGAATGGGAAATTTGATAAAGTTTTTCTATGACAATGTCTTTAAGATAATACAGAAAAAGAAACTAAAAATTCAAGGGACATGAATACTGGCAAAGATCTTCAAAGATAAGGAAACATTTAGAAGTAAATTACAGAAGGATGTGATCGTTGAGTGTACGAAAGTGATAGTTGCTCATTCGCGTCTGATTCTTTTCACCTCATGGACTGTAGCCTGCCAGGCTCTTCTGTCCAAGGAATTCTCCAGAGCAGAATACTGGAGTGGGTTTGCCACTCCATTCTCCAGGGGATCATCCAGACCCAGGGATCGAACCTAGGTCTCCCACAGTGCAGGCGGATTCTTTACCATCTGAGCCAGCAGGGAAACCATATACTTTAGTAAATCGTGTTGGTCTATATAGAAGCTGAACCATCAAAGAAGACCCACCTTGCCTCATTTGAAAGGCCACCTTCTCCAACCATAAACTGATTCAATGACCAGAGGTGGTTTCTCCAGCCTCTCTGACTCACCCACAAGTCCAACAGTGATGCCTTGTTTGTTAACACTTACTAACGGGCAACATTTGATGTCGTCATTCTCTCAGTGAATACGTATAGGGCGCCTGACGATCACTCTTTTCTTCAACACATAGCCAATGAACACCCCCTTTGGAAGGCAAAGTAGAAAAACATTTCAACCCACACATGTAGCCAAAGAGTGAAAATGCCTTCGAGTTTGGGCGAGCTCAGAAAAGGAAGCAAGCAGGAGATGAAATATGAAAACAACCGGGGGGTGGGGGGTTCCCTGGTGCTTCAGCTGTTAACAATCTGCCAGCCAGTGAGGGGACATGGGTTCCATCCTTGGTTAGGGAAGATTCCACGTGTCACAGAGCAGCCAAGCCCATGTGCCACAAGTATTGAGCCTTCGGTCCACAACAAGAGAAGCCAACCCAATGGGAAGCCTGTGCTCTGCAACCAGAGAAAGCCTGTGAAGCAACAAAGACCAGCACAGCCAGAAATAGACAGATCAGTTAATATTTTTAAGAAAGAAAGCAATGGTGTGCAGTCCACTTTATGTGGGAGGAAGGCAGGGGGAGTGGCCATATGCTGATTTTGCTCAGTTGGACCACAAAACCTAAAGACAACTGGTATACCAGCAGTGATGTCCTCAGAGAACCCTATGGGACGGAGCTTGTAGGCAGGCAGGAAGCTCCTTCTGCAAAGCCAAATAGGTCACGGAAAGGAATCTGGGGTTCATCCTAAGTGTCATTCATACGCAGCCCTTCTTGGTGAGCTATTTTAGGTTGAGAAGGAGGAACACAAGGTCAGAGATAAGTAATACGAAAAACCTGCCTCTGGTGTTTACTATGTGCTTATCTTTCAGTGAACTTTCACTGATTCCTTGACCTATTTTTTGCAACCATTTCTACAAGCAGGGACTCTCATATAAGCCTCTTGGAGGAGGAGAGAACTGAAATGTGAAAAATCAGCCATTGCAATTCACACACCTGGGAAGTATCAGAGGTGGCCTGGCTACGGTGGCAGAAATGGATGAGTTGTCAACAGTGCCCATCGGAGAGAGGGGAGGGTGTCAGGGGGACAGAACCTCAGCCTCGTGTGATGGACAAAGGATGCCTCCATGTGAAATGATGAATATATACATGTAACTCTCTGCCCCTGGTTTCAGGTACAAAGCTGCTAAGTGTGGGTGTTAGTCACTCAGTTGTGTCTGACTCTTTGTGACCCCATGGATTGTGTAGCCCACCAGAAGCGGGTTGCCATGCCCTCCTACAGGGGATCTTGCTAACCCAGACATCGAAGCCAAGTCTCTTTAGCCTCCTGCATTGGTAGTCGTGTCTGACTCTTTGCAACCCCATGGACCATAGCCTGCCAGGCTCCTCTGTCCATGGGATGCTCCAGGCAAGAATCCTGGAGTGGGTTCCCATGCCCTCCTCCAGGGTTCTTTACCACTAGCACCACCCAGGAAGGTAAAGGAAACTTCGATTTATATACGGAAGCTGAAGCAAAGCTGAGGGTCATCGGCTTGCAACCTACTGCAAGGACCTACTGCCTGCAACTGGCAGAAGAATTGGGGGTCGGGGAGTAGCCTCCTGGGGTTGAGTCTTTCACCTGCGGGGTCTGTGCTAACTCCAGTTAGAGGCACACCAAACTGAATCGCGGGACACCTGGCTGGTGGGGGTGGAAGTCCCACACATCTGAGGTCAGAAGTTGAGTGTGTGAGCAGAGCTTTTCCCAAACGATATGGGAGAGGGGAATACAAGGGTGGTCCAGGTTGAAGGAGTGGCCAGGAAGAACTCACAGCAACAGGAAACACACAAACAAAGAACAACAGCAGCGGATGTCTGAGTTTCTCAGCTCGGGGGGATGGCGAAGCTCCGAGAAGGGATGACTGAAGCTGGGGATTAGGGGTTGGGGGGTGGGGAGGTGGGATGGGTGATGGAAGATGTCGGTGCTCATGGGTGGTTTCTGAGCTGGGTAATCATTCTACTCAATCTATTATTGGCAGAAATGGAGCAAGAATAGTTAAAAAAAAAAAAATAGACTGGAGAGGATGCCACCTCTGTGCAGAATCTGAAAAAAAAAATTGTAGAGAGGATCTTATTGAGAAAAGAGAAATAGACACAGACGTAGAGAACAGATGTTATGGATACCACGGGGGACAGGTGAGTGGGACGACCTGGGAGGTATGTCTTTGACACAGACACCACTGATACTGTGAAAGTTGCTTAGTCGTGTCCGACTCTTTGCGACCCCATGGACCATGCAGTCCATGGGATTCTGTAGGCTAGAATACTGGAGAGGGTATTCTTTCCCTTCTCCAGGGGATCTTCCCAACCCAGGGATCGAACCCAGGTCTCCCGCATTGCAGGCTGATTCTTTGCCGGCTGAGCCACCAGGAAAGCCCATACACTATTGATATGAGGTATTAAATAGATAACTAATGGGAATTTGCCGTGTAGCACAGGGGACTCTGCTTGATATTCCTGAAAAGCCTAAATGGACAAAGACGTGTAGTGGCTCAGTCGTGTCCGACTCTTTGCGGTGGACTGTAGGCCCCCAGCCTCCTCTGTCCATGAAACTCTCCAGGCGAGAATACGGGAGTGGGATGCCTTTGCCTTCTCCAAAACGCAGAAAAGATTTCGAAAAAGAATAGATGATACATGTACACATATGACTGAATCGCTGATGCTGTACGCCAGAAACGAATGTAACACTGTAATCAACTACAATTCTAGAACGAAAAAGTTTTTAAAAGCTTACCAAAAAAAAGTCACAAGTCAAGGTGAGGGGCCAAGAGGGGGAGATACCATCCACAGGGAAATAGAACGCAGAGAACAGAGCAAGTCAAGTGACAAAGGTGATGGGCCAATTGTGGACACAGGAACGTGAGTTTTTGCAAGAGCACACAGGATGGCTGTCCAATCTGTGATGATAAGGGTGGGATGGAGCTTGAGAGATAATTGAAAGCTGAGAGTAGAGACATGTGGGTCTCCTGGGTGAAAGGCACTATTAACACACTACGGACCAGAAACATGTGATGGCCATGAGTGTATGCCAAGTCGATTCAGTCGTGTCTGACTCTTTGACGCCTCACGGACCATAGCCTGCCAGGCTCCTCTGTCCGTGAGATGCTGGAGTGGGTTGCCATGCCCTTCTCCTGGGGATCATCCTGACCCAGGGATTGAACATGCATCTCTTACATCTCGTGCATTGGCAGGCGGGTTCTTTACCCCCTCAAACCCCTCTGGGAAGGCTTGGAGTCATTCTTTTAAGCAAGTACGGAACTGCGTCAACTCAGGTAGGGAGCAAGACTCCACAGTAGTGGGAAATGAGGTTCTGTGTCCCCAAGGTCTGTGTGTTTCCCTTCCTCAGAGAATACAGGACGTGCCTGCCTTTCCGTGTGGGTGTTTCCATGGGTTATTTTGTCCTGTCTGTGTAGACTGTGATCCCACTGGGATAAGGGGTTGAATCTTATCTGCGTTTCGATGCTCTGCGGTTATCCAGCAAAGTGATTTTGTCAAAATAAGATGTGAATACAGAGCTATCGGGAGTGGGGCTGTCCTGGTGGGCAAGGGGCAAAGAAGCGTCCTGCCAACGCAGGGGACACGGGTTTGATCCCTGGTCCAGGGAGATCACAGATGCCACTGGGCAAGCAAGCCTGTGCATCCCAACTACTGAAGCCCGCCACCCCTCGAGTCCGTGTTCCAGCACAAGAGGAGCAGCTGCGATCAGAAGCCCGTGAACCACAATGTGGAGAACGGCCTCACTTCACTGTAACTAGAGAAAACCCCACACAGCCACGAAGACCCAGCAGAGCCAAAAAAATCATCATCATCATCATACAATTTAAAAAAGAGAAATTTACAACTTTCAGAGAAACACATGAATGAAGGGATGGATGCATGAGCATCTAGTGAGGTTCCCGTTGTCTGAAGGAGGAAAAGGTCCATGCTGCCGACCAGGACCAGACCCCTGAGACAGAAATTGCCCCCTGAATCCCTGAAACGAGGAACAGCGGGGCTGTCTTCAACTCACTCTAAGGGGTGTGAATTACGAGCCAAGCGCCGGGAGGCCCCGGAGGAATAAATAATATCTCGCCTATTGATGAGGTTTGATGGTTGGTTATTATTAATCTCTGTATCCCAAATGGCCCACAGCACATGTTAGACACCCAGTAAATATGCATCGACTCGAATGGACTGGGAACCAGAGGAGCTAAAGATAACCTGGAAATATGCAGTGTAGGACTGACATGGATACGTGTAAGTCGCTTCAGCCCTGTCCGACTCTTTGTGACCCCACAGACTACAGCCCTCCAGGCTCCTCTGTCCATGGGACTCTCCAGGCAGGGAGACTGGAGTGGGTTGCCATGCCCTCCTCCAGGGGATCTTGCCGACCCAGGGATCAAACCCATACCTCTCTTGCGTCTCCTGCGTTCACGGGCGGATTCTTTACCACGGGCGCCGCCTGGGAAGCGAACACAGCAGAGGCAACTATTTCTGGAGATAACGTTATTGATGTATGTGTGTGGGTGTGAGTCACTCAGTCGTGTCTGACTCTTTGCGACCCCACGGACGGTAGCCTGCCAGGCTCCTCTGTCCATGGGATTCTCCAGGCTAGAATACCGGAGTGGGTTGCCACGCCCTTCTCCAGGGGATCTTCCCAGCCCAGGGATCGAACCCAGGTCTCCTGCAGAGCAGGCAGATTCTTTACCATCTGAGCCACCAGGGAAGCCCTCCAACTCTTCCATCGGCCATCAGTAAGGTCTCTTCAACACCTGCTCTAAACTCTACACTTTTCTGATCCCCAGTGCTCCCATCCTTCACCATCTGTTCAAGACCCTCCCCGTGGGGAGGTGTCCGTTCTTTAGGAAAGTGTCCTGTGAACTCAGTCTAAAGAAACATTCCCCCTCCTGGCCGTTCTCCCCTAGGGCAGTAAACACAGCGGTCACCCTGATTCAAGGAATGACCTCTCCCGCATGTATATCAGCCTCTGAGTCCTCCCACAGACCACAAGACTCCAAGATCAAGCTGGTGTCTCCCGCTTATCTAGCAACCCCCACGGCAAGCCCAGTGCCCGCCCAGGACTGTCCGGCGTGTTAAAACACGCAACTGTGCTTCTAGAGGTTCTGACATTCACGGCGACTGGGAGATTGTTTTCCACCTTCCCATCCATCCCGTTGGTCAAGGTCAAGACCAACTGTCCTCAGGGAGCAGAGAAGAGAGAAGGCGTGAAGGGCTGGACAGCATGTCACCTCGTGCACTCACACATAAGACAAAAGATTTGCTATTTGCGTAGCTGTTTACAATCCGTGAGCTGCAAGTGGGAAATACACGGGGGCAAACCGATGTGGCACCTTCTGCTTGCTTAGCGTCAGACGCGGCAGCAGGAGAGAGAGGTGAAGATGAGATATGACAAGCCCTGGGCTTCCCAGGGGGCTCAGATGGTAAAGAGTCTGCCTGCAGTGCAGGAGACCCAGGTTGGATCCCTGGATCACTAAGATCCCCTGGATCACTAAGATCCCTGGATCACTAAGATCCCCTGCATGGCAACCCACTCCACAATTCTTGCCTGGAGAATCCCATGGACAGAGGAGCCTGGCGGGCTACAGTCCGTGGGGTCGCAGAGAGTCGGACACCACAGAGCAACTAACATCTCTCTTGTCCAGGGTTAATTTCAGGGCCGTTTTGATTTTCTGACATGAAGGCCACCCTGAGCTTTAAGGATCCAGGCTCCGGATGGGCTGGCTGTCACTTGAGATGCCCGGCCCCCTGCGTTCGATTTCAGTGACACATTTCAAATCGCAAACCGCATCCCCCACCCCCAGCCCCGCTCTTCCCCCAGTCTGTCTGTGATGTCTCACGCGGTCTCCAACACCCCCAGTGAAATCCCCCGCAGCGTGTGGTCTGGATAATCACGGTGTCCGACGAGCCCTATTCACATGGAGAGTCTTAATTACAATGATCACGGCTCTCGAATCAGGCAGAATTAAGAGCTGTAGAGGACCTGGGGATGGGTCCAACCCACTCATTTCACAGTCGAGGGGGCAGGAGGCTGCCTCTCTTGTGAGCACTGTGATTAAAAAAAGGAGTGGGGGGCCGCCCATCCCCACCCCGGGACGTGTGATGCTGTTTTAGGATGGAGCGGCATCCTTGCAGTCCTCAGGAGGGCTTCCCTGGCGACCACGCAGCGGATAAGAATCCGCCTGCCCGTCCGTGCAGGGGGGACACGGGTTCGATCCCGGGTCCAGGAAGATCCCACTTGGCGTCAGAGCAACTAAACCCATGCGCTCCCTGGAGCCCCGCTACCAGAGAAACCCACCGCAGTGAGGAGCCTAGTAGAGCGTAGACTCCACTCTCTCTGCAACTAGGGAAAGCCCAGGTGCGGCAATAAAGACCTGGCAACAGCGGAAAATAAAATAAAAATAAAAAGAGGAAGGGGATGTATGCAGACATCTGGCTGATTCACACTGCTGCACAGAAGAAAGTAACAGGATATTGTAACGCAAACTAGACTCCAATTAAAAATGTTCGGTGAGCAAAAATATATATTTTTAATTTAAAAAAATAATAAAACAATGGGAACTATTGATTCTGGAAGCCAGACGTCCTAAAGTCAAGGGGTCCCAGGCGTCCTCCCCGCCTTTCAAGACTCCCTGGGAGGGTGCTCCCTGCTGTGATCTAGAATCAGGGGGCTGCTGGCCAGGCTGGGTGCTCCCCGACTTGGAGCTGTTGCCAGGCGCTCACATCACCATCTCCTCCTCGCGCGTCGTCTGCCTTGGCGGTGTCTGCATGTGGCGTGTCTGCCCCTCTTTAAAGGGATGTTAGATCACAGCCCGCTCCGATGACCTCACCTTTCATGACATCTGCAAAGCCCACACTTTCAAACAAGGTCACCCTTTGAGGTCATCGGGGTTGGGAACACATCGTATCTTTCGGAGAAGGGCAATTCGACTCACCGGGCCGGGTTTATCTGTATAATGAGATGGTCAGGCTTCGGAATTTTTGGCTTCTACTGTCTAAGTGTTAATCCTGGAAAGAAATAGAAGAAAATTGATCCAGGGGTATGTGTGTGTGTGTGTAATCCTGGAAAGAAATAGAATGTGTGTGTGTGTGTGTGTGTGTGTGTGTGTGTGTAATCCTGGAAAGAAATAGAAGAAAATTGATACGGAGTGTGTGTGTGTGTGTGTGTGTGTGTGTGTGTGACAGACACACATATTTGGAACTTGGAATCCTGGACCCAGAACATTCTAACCACTGGCTGGATGGTTTGCATTCAACCAGGTATTCTTTTTGCATTTTTTTCTTTATGCGAAAAAAGCCACCTGCTACGCGTTTGCATGAAGCCAGGAGGCGGGTTACCTGCAGAAGTCACATGCACACAGGACCCCACCAGACACGTGAGGAGAATGGTAACCAGATCGTCCCTGGGAACAATTTGCCTGCGAGCATCCAAAGCTCTTTCCCAGGAATGGCCCTAGCGGTTCAGTGGTTAAGGATCCGCCTGCCAATGCAGGGGACACCGGTTTGATTCTTGGTCCGGGAAGATCTGACTTTGTCACAGGAGAACTAAGCCGGTTCACCATCTGACAGGCCACGGGACAACTAAGCCCCTGAACCACAAGTACTGAGTCCGTGAACCCGCCTGGAGCCCGGGAATCACAATGACAGAAGCCACCACAGTAAGAAGTCCGTGATCCACAACTAGAGAAAGCCGGTACAGCAAGGAAGACCCAGCACATCCAAAACTAACAATATAAACTAAATGATGTAATAATCCAAAAATAAATAATATAAAAACAAACAAACAAATAAAAACTGATGATAAAGGAATTGCTGGAGATGACAAACACCTCTCAAAGCATAGCAAAACAAAATAATCTCAAAATTTAAAAAAAAAAGCTCTTTGCCATCACCACGTAATAATACACTGACTTTTCCTCGCCTCTATTTTCCCGGAGCCCAGATTCTTCACCTCTTTCCTTGTGGTTCAGACACTCATTTTAAATCTGCTCTAGTCATTAATTTACACATTGTTGACATAGCATCAACACTTCAAACATGTAAGGGAGAGTCTTAAAAAGACAGACGAGGAAAAGTAAAACATTCCTGTTTACGGACTACAAACTGAATACGATGAAATACTTATCCATTGTAGAAAACATACAGATGAAAGAAATGTTTGCAGAAGAAAAAACAGCAAACGTCACGATCCAATTTTACAGAGACAAAATGTTAAGCATTACTTAGGGTGTCTCATTTGGTTGTTAGGGACCATTATGCAGTTGGTATCAGCAGTTTAAATGAAGCATGGCAATGTACTGCTATTTTATTACCACCTGAATGAAAATCACTGTTTCTGCATAATCCTTTTATCATTAAAAAAAGGGAGAAGGTGCCCATGTTTTATAGAAATTAAAAATGATAATACAAAGTAAGTTATTATGCGGTCACTTATCACAGATCTCACACTGCCTTCTTTGGGGTCAGCGATATATTAAATCTGAACCTCTGAGGTTAACAATAGCAAGACTCAAAAACACATTTTCCCCACACAAATCCATCTTGTAATCACTCACAGAATATTAACACTTCTTATTTTGCTGAAGAATCTAATTTTAATCCATCAATGCAACACCGTACAGAACGCAACAACATTTTCAAGGAGTCAGGAACTCTGCAAAGAACGTCTCCATGGTTTCCACTGAGGCCAATAACTTCTCAACGACGGGCAGCTTTCACCCATTCGTGCTAATCTATATAAGTGCAAATTGTATTCCCGGCATCGAATGTTCAAACACTGTCTCGACCCTCATCTACCGAGCTTTCCAATTGCCACGCGATTTCATCCAGTTTTAGATAAGCTAGCTGCATTTTGCTTGGCACTTTGTTCTGAAACATAGTCACAGACATTTTCCTGCTTGTGTTTTCGCTTTTTATTTGCTCTGAAGCACTCCCTTATACAAATCAACTCCATCTTCCTTTGCGGTCAAGAACATAATAATGACGAGCTCCAACATCATCCTCCTTTGCATTACAACCAACATAATTCAAAACAAAAGCCTAGTTAGTATGAAACAGAGCTTCCAAAATAATACAGTTACTACCTCTCATGGCAAATAGTTTCCCCAGTTTTTCTGATCACGCGCGGCACGCCTACTGGGCTAACAGACTCCCTAGTGCATGAACTCAGTAGCGTCTGACTCTTTGCGACCACATGGACCATAGCCCACCAGGCTCCTCTGTGCATGGGATTCTCCAGGCTAGAATACTGGAGTGGGTTGCCATGCCCTCCTCCAGGGGATCTTCCAGACCCAGGGAGTGAACCCTGGTGTCCTGCATTGGCAGGTAGATTCTTTACCACTCTGCCAAGACAATCAAATTCCCTTTCACTTGTCAATCTCAATGATAATAACGTCATCCTTTTTCTTTTACTCTACGAGTGAGAAATCCAACAGGTATTATTTTTCTCAAATGTGGAGCCACTGACTGAAAGCGTCTATGCCATTGTGCTGAAGGATGAGATAAACTTAGAACCAGAGAGTACAGCGAGGATTGTCTGGGGCTGGGGGCTGGAGGAAATGGGAAGCCAAAGGGTGCTCACCACAAATAAGAAACAGTAATTCTGTGGCCTAACAGGGCTGTTGGCTAATACCACGGTGGCAATTATTCTATAATATATACGGGTATCAAATCGTCAGACTGGACACCTTCCACTTTGCGACCCCATGGACTGGAGCCTACCAGGATCCTCCGTCCGTGGGATTTTTCCAGGCAAGAGTCCTGGAGTGGGTTGCCATTTCCTTCTCCAGGGGATCTTCCTGACCCAGGGATCGAACCTGGGTCTCCCGCATTGTAGGCAGATGCTGTACCATCTGAATCACCAGGGAATTTACCTTCCACTTAAAATGTATCAACCATGTCTGAGAAAAGCGGTGGTAGGGAGAAAGGATGAGACAGACCAACAGCGATGAGAAACTCCCTCAGTTAGCCACCTGACCCTCAACTGTCTTAACCAGGCGCCCCATAAGACTGATGAAAGTGAAAGTCGTGTCTGACTCTTTGCGACCCCGTGGACTATACGGTCCAGGGACTTCTCCAGGCCAGAATACTGGAGTGGGTGGCCTTTCCCTTCTCCAGGGCGTCTTCCCGACCCAGGGATCAAACCCGGGTCTCCCGCATTGCAGGTGGATTCTTTCCCAGCTGGGCCACCAAGGAAGCCCTGTAATTAGGTAGCTTAGGTTGCCAGTGTTTCATTTTTATTTTTCTATATATGATACACAGCATGGACTATTAACCAAAGGTAAGATTTGGCCTTCTCGGGTGATACAGTGTGTAAGCATGCACCTGTCAATGCAGGGGACGTGGGTATCATCACTGGTCCGGGAACTAAGACCCCCACAGGCAACTAAGCCCGTTCCCCACCACTACTGACCCTGCACACAGTAGGTTTAGGAACCGGGAGCCCCAACTACCGAAGCACACTTGCCCTAGAGCCTGTTCTCTGCAACTAGAGAGTAAACTCCACCCCCGCCCCCCCGAAATCCATTGCTGCAACGAGAAAAAGCCCAAGGGTAGCAACACAGCTACACAGCCAAAACTCAGTCAACACATTTCTTCTTTAAAAAAAAGAAACAGGGATAAAATTGGGTTAAACATGAGCTACCAGGGGTTCCCTGGTGGCTCAGCTGGTAAGGAATCTGCCTGAGATGCATGAGACCCCGGTTCGATTCCTGGGTCGGGAAGAAGGGATAGGCTACCCACTCCAGTATTCTTGGGCTTCCCTGGTGGCTGAGCTGGTGAAGATGTGTGTGTGTGGATGCCTTTGTCATGACGGGGCAAAGTTTACCATCCAAGTCTCTCCATCTCTGTCTCTCCTATGGGTACCAGAGAAAACGGGCACCAGTGATCCCAGCAGGGACCCAGTCACTCACAAAGCTTTCCTTCTAAGGAGAACAATGGCTCGGGTAAGGCAGATTTCCTCCCTAAGGAGGTGGTAAGCGAAGACTTGAGTATTGCAGGAAATACTCCAGTTCTTTTAAAAATAACTTGAGGACGACTTTTTGCTGAGTCTATAACCTACTTTCACACAGGATACAAAGAGCGGTTCCTTCAACAAGAATTTGCAAGAAAAAGAAAAAAATGCAGAGGGTCGGAGACGCACGAAACTCAAAAGACACTCCGACTTACTGCAATGCACAGACCCCTTGGGTGAGTTAGCAAACTAGTAAAAAAGGGGAAAAAAAATCAAAATCCTCTGACTGTTATGACTTCATTGTTGGTGATATTGAGAAACTGTTGATAATTTTTAGAGGCAGTAAAGATACAACCGTTACATATGGGGAAAAAATGAGATCTTTTTCATCTTAAAGCAATGGACTAACATGTCATGAGATGAATCACACATCCCCGTAATGAGATTTGGTGGATGGGTGGGGGGTCGTGGTGTTATATAGGAACACTTAGATCAGGCATTCATAATTGTTAAGGTTGAGTGATGGGGTACTTGAGATTCATTATTCCATTTTCTTTCTTTCTTTTTTTTTCTTGCAAGTGGAAACCTTCAACAGTAAAATAATCCCTATGATTTCAAGCATATAAGTTTATAAAACACACACACAAAAGTATACATCAATCTACAAAACAAAATAAGTAATGCCCCTCTGGTAAAGCATGTGGGATTTATATGGATGGATTTGAAAATAAGTTATAGGTGCAAGACTACATAAAACCTCTACCAGTCAAAACATAGAGACATTGCACATAAATCAATGAAGTTAGAACACTCTTTCATACCACATATAAAACTAAACTCATGGGCTGAAAGACTTTATTATAACACATGGCACCGTCAAACTCCCAGGAGAAAACCCAGGCACAACATTCTCTGACATAAATTGCAGCGATGTTTTCTTAGGTCTATCTCCAAAGGCAAACAGATAAGAGCAAAAATAAACAAACTGGACCTAATCAAACTTCAAAGCTTTTTGCACAACAAAGGAAGTCACAAACGAAATGAAAAGACAACCTACAGAATGAAAGAAAATACGTCCAAGAGCCATGACTAACAAGGGCTTAATTTCCAAAATAAACAAACAGCTCATACAACCCAAGGACAGAAACACACAAACAACCCCATCCGAACACGGGCAGAAGCTCTAAAGAGACATTTCTCCCAAGAAGACATACTGGTGGTCAACAGACGCTGAAAGATGCCCAGCATCGCTAAGTATAAAAGAGATGCAAGTCAAAACTGCAAGGAGAGATCACCTCACACCGGTCAGAACGGTCATCATCAAAAAAAATCTACAAACAATACTGAAGAAGGCATGGAGAAAAGGCACACTCCTCCACTGTTGGTGGGAATGGAAATTGGTGCAGCCACCAAGAAGAGCCATAGGGATTCCTTAAGAAAACTAAAATTAGAGCTACCATATGACCCATCAAGCCTACCTCCTGGGCATATATCTGCACAAGGCAAAAACGCTTTGAAACAATACAGACACTGCAATGTTCATAGCAGCACAATTCACAGTAGCAAAGACGTGGACCCCCCTAAATGCCCATCAACAGATGAATGTATAAAGATGCGCTCCATACATACAATGGAATACAATTCAGCTGTAACAAAGGTTGAAATAATGTCCTTTGCAGCAACGCGCGGAGAAACCCAGAGGTGATCACACCGAGTGAATTTAGTCAAAGGCAAACACACTGTATCACTTACAAGTTGAGTCTAAAAATAATAGTACAAATGCACTTATATACAAAACAGATACCAACTCACAGACACATGAAACATACTTAACGGTTAACAAAAAGGAAAGGTGGGGGGGATACTGGAGGGATATTGGGAGGGATATTGCACCCGTAACTTATTTTCAAAGTCATACATATAAATCCCATACGTTTTACCAGAGGGGCATTACTTATTTTGTTTTGCAGATTGATGTATACTGTTTTGATTTGTATACTTGTTTATCTTTGGTGTGTCTGTGTTTTTAAACTTCTGTGCTTGAAGTCTTAGGGATTATTTTACTGTTGAAGGTTTCAAGTCCTTGGGTTAGCAGAGACAAACTACTATATATAAAGTAAACAAGGACTTGCTATAGTACGTTCAATATCTTATAATAACCTATGGTCAATATCTTATAATGCCCTGTAATAGAAAAGAAAATGAGTGCTTGGGATGTAACCTCTTGAGAGAATTAATCACAGAAAATAACACTTATGGACATTTTGTGGGACATTTGCAATAATCTTTTTTTTTTTTTGCAATAATCTTAAACAGGCTTTTGCAACAATACTTTGGGAAATGTAGAGTTCAGAATGGCACAGATTTAAATATATAAAGAAAACAAACGTGTTAGCCGCTCAGTCATCTCTGACTCTTTCCGATACCGTAGACTATAGCCCTCCAGGATCCTCTGTCCACGGGATTCTCCAGGCAGCAATATTGGAGTGGGTTGCCATGCCCTCCTCCAGGGGATCTTCCCCACCCAGGGACTGAACCCAGGTCTCCTTCAGGGCAGATTCTTTACCACCTTAGCCACCAGGGAAGCTCCAATAATTGCACAATATGTATATAAATAAAGATATAGCTAGAGATATGAGTATAGACATAATTCAGACATAAACCCAGGTGGGAGCAACATGACATAGTGTGGTCATTGATATGATGTGGGTATGATATAGGTTGATATAGATAATAAGATAGATATATAGATGCTAATGAAACATGCATGCAGACATGCATACAAAGACATTTACATACACATGTACAGATAAAAGGGGCTTTCCAGGTGGTGCTAGTGGTAAAGAACCCGCCTGCCAATGCAGAAGACGTAAAAAACACAGCTTTGATCCCTGGGTTGGGAAGATCCCCTGGAGAAGGAAATGGCAACCCACTCCAGTATTCTGGCCTCGAGAATCCCTTGGACAGAGGAGTCTGGTGGGCTACGGTCCATGGGGTCGCAGAGTCAGACATGAATGAAGCAACTTAGCATGCAAGCATACAGATAAAGATGTTCACACAGATAAACAAGTAAATTATCAAAATATTCAGGCAATTAAAACAGTAAAATATATGGAAAATTCAGAGAGAAATTATACAAGTTGTTTAGTGTTTAACCAGTAGCTTATATACTGAGGACCAATGCTAACATTTGTTTCAGAACTTTCATATTCCTATAAGACACCTCTCATCCCTTCTTTGCAAAGAAAATCACAGTCCTTAAAATCTCCTCGAAAAGATTTCGGCGTGCTTCTATGATGTATTCATAAAGTGGACTCATAGAATTCCAAACAGAAGGCTTCTCAAGATATGCTGAAATGATAATCACCTATGTGCATATGGTAATTTCATACTAAGTCCCACAGCCATAATGTCAAGAGGACAAGCTCAGGTTTTACAGTATTGATCAAGGTGAAAAGGTGACCCCGTGCCTATGAGCATTTCAAAATCTACCCTGCCTGGGGTACCGGTGGAGAAAAAGTCTGGAGTCTGTTCCCTCAAATTTGAGCCTCTTGATAAAAAAAAGTCCAATCCCTTGAATTTATTCATCACCTCCACTTTATCATCATAAGGGGTTTGATGTAGGTTATACCTGAATGGCTTAGTGGTTTTCCCTACTCTACTCAATTTAAGCCTGACTTTTGCAATAAGGAGCTCAAGATCTGAGCCACAGTCAGCTCCAGGTTTTATTTTTGTGACTGTATAGGAGATTCAACCAGTCCATCCTAGAGGAAATCAGTCCTGAATATTCATTGGAAGGACCGATGCTGAAGCTGAAACTCCAATACTTTGGCCACCTGATGCAAAGAGCTGACTCATTGGAAAAGACCCTGATGATGGGAAAGATTGAGGGCAGGAGGAGAGGGGGATGACAGAGGATGAGATGGTTGGATGGCATCACTGACTCGATGGACATGAGTTGGAGCAAAGTCCGGGAGTTGGTGATGGACAGGGAGGCCTGGTGTGCTGCAGTCCACGGGACCGCAAAGAGTCAGACATGATTAGCGACTGAACAACAGCAAGCAGAAATAGAAAAATATTCGGATGAACCGTGAGAAGGAGTGAGCCCTGGGCCACTCTGAAATTTGCTGCCCAGGAGGGTTGCAGATTACTGCAATGAGGGACCGTGAACAATACTGTGAACTTTGCCAGTCCACTGAGGTGGAAGTTGGCATTTTTGCAAGCTGAGTTCCCCGGGGTCAGTGTGCTGGGCAGAGCTGACCCGCAAGATCGAGAGTCCCAGGGAAACAGCTGATACTGGTCCAGATCTCCCAAGAACAGAATCCTCCTCCCAGGTCCAAACGCCGGATGGGAGTCTGCCTCCAGGGTTCTACAACCGAGGATGGCTTCCCTGGTGGCCCAGCAGTCAAGCAGCAGGAGACCGTGTTGCATCCCACCCCACCCCGGGGTTCTTGCCTGGAGGATTTCATGCACAGAGCAGCCTGGTGGGCTTCAGTCCACGGGGTCGCCAAGGGTCGGACACGCCTAAGTCACTGACACTTTCAGCTTCAAACACTAAATATCCACTCCTCCTTACAGATATGAAGAAGTGACTGACGATCAATGAACAAATGACGGAGGAAGCACAGAGTTCCGTTACAGAGAAATTCTAAACAATCCAAGTCAATACTCTATCATCCAAGATGACCAGCCAGACACCCCACCTCCTTGCCTCTGTGGAGTTTTAAGTGCCTAGATTCCAAAGCGTAGTCTAGGAAAATGTGAGCCGGGGTGTGACTTGAACGTGGGGAAAACCCACTTCCTGCCTCCGCCAGGTTTTTGAAGGTCAACCTCAGCCGGTGGGTAGACGATTGCCCTTGACAGAGTTGAGAGACGCAACTGACCTTTCTGGGTTTCGGTTTCCTCGCCCAGACACGAATCCCACATCACTCAAACTCCAACTGGGGGGGGAGGGGGACTCTGTACCTAATATCACGAGGCTATTAATAAAATCACAGAAGATAAGGTCACAGACGAGAAGAGATGAAGGAGACGGGACAGACTAATGAACCCAGCCTGGTGGGCTGCAGGGGGTCCCTGGGACAGAAAAGCAGGATTAGGTGAAACCTGGAAGAATCCACAGAGTCTGGTGTTTAGCTAACAGCACTGTACCAATGTTGCCTCCTTATTTTGCAGATGTCCCAGGGTAAAATAAGACATTAGTTAGATGTGGGGTAAACAGGTGGTCTCTGTACTATCTTTACAGGTTTTTTATTGGGGGGGGGGTAAATCTAATTATTTTTTATTTTTTGGTCGTGCTGCGTCTTCACTGGTGCCTGCAGGCTTTCTCTAGTTGCGGCAAGGGGCGGTCACTACTCCTAGCTATGGCTTCTCCCCGGTGGCTTCTCTTGTTGCAGGAGCCTGGATTCTAGGGCACGTGCGTCTCGGGAGTTGCGACTCGCGCGCTGGGGAACACAGACTCAGTAGCTGTGTTGCACAAGCTTAGTCTGCCCTGCGGCGTCTGGGACCTTCCCAGACACAGTGCAAGCCGCTCAGTCGTGTCCGACTCTTTGCGACCCCATGGACTACACAGTCCGTGGGATTCTCCAGGCCAGAATACTGGAGTGGGTAGCCCTTTCTCTTCTCCAGGGGATCTTCCCAAACCCAGGGATCGAACCCAGGTCTCCCGCATGGCAGGCAGATTCTTTCCCAGCTGAGCCACCAGAGAAGCCGGGGGATCTTCCCGGGCCAAGGATCAAACTCATGTCTCCTGCATTGGACGGTGGATTCTTTACCACTGGGCCACCAGGGAAATCCCTAGTTTATTTTTTAAAGATGAAAACAGTGCGTGCATACCTTGGAATAATGCAGGTATGGTTCCATTCCGTTTACGTGAAATTGGTGACGAAAATGCCTTGGGTTCCCACTGCATGTACAAGTGATGCTTATGTAGACTGCAGTCTAGTAAGTAAGCAATAGCATTACATGTTCATAAAGAATGTCCAGGGACATTCCTGCTGGTCCAGTGGCTAAGACTCCGTGCCCAGGTTCAATCCTCAGTGATGGTACCACATGCTGCAACTTGCATGTCACCACTAAGACCTCGCATGACCACAGAAATAAACAAATATAAATAAAAAAAGAGAGAGAGAGACACAAAGTTTCCATATGGGATAAAACTACCCTGCAAGGCTTATAGGAAGAGAAGAGACAGCATTCCTAAAATAGTTTCATCTCCTCCTAGCAATGAAACATGGCAAGGTGTGATAAACAAGTGCAATTAATTAACGTTTCAAAAAAAAGATAAGAGAAAGGCATTGGATTCTTACAGAGAATAATTAAGAATCAAGAGAAAAGGGAGATCAGAGGCAAGTAAGCTGCTTTCATAGCAATTCAGGAAAAAAAAAAAAAATGGAGTTCCAGGTAACAGGTTTTACTTTCAATTTTGGAGAATTTTTTTTTTCCCCTGCGTTCTCCCCTAGTTCTTTTCGTTAAAAAGATTTGCCTTTTTCAATCGCTGTGATGCAAAATAAGATCAGTTTTGAAAACGAAATCATGTCCTTCGTTTTAGTAACCTGTTTTTCTTCTTTTTAAATAATTTGTACTTCCTTTATTTTTTTTTAATTGATGTGTTTTTAGTTTCTATTATCTTTTTGGCCACACCAATTGGCTTGTGGAGGCATATGGGATCTTAGTTCCGCAACCAGGGATTGAAACCCAACTCCCCTGTATTGCAAGAGCAGAGTCTTAAGCACTAGACCACCACAGAAGTCCCTTAGTGACCTGTTTGATGAAGTGTCTGATTTCTTAAGATTCTCACAAAATGGGCAAAAATAGAGACACCAAACACTGAAATTTTCAGGGCTTCCCTGGTAGCTCAGATGGTAAAGAATCTGCCTGCAATGCAGGAGACGTGGGTTCGACCCCTGGGTCAGGAAGATCCCCTGGAGGAGGGAATGGTAACCCATTCCATTATTTTTGCCTGGAGAATCCCAAGGACAAAGAGGGGCCTGGCGGGGTACCATCCATGGGGTCACAGAGTTGGAGGCACGAGAGCTCTCCCTTTCAATCTTCATTTCAAGAAGAGTGTTTGAAAGGGCTGACCACCGGTGTGGTCAGAGATGAATGAATCACTGGCTCTCTCTGTCTACGACTTAAGTTTCCTTCTGTGTAAACGAGCGAAGACAAATGGTTCCTCAGTCTCCTAGAAGTTCTCATAACCCGTGATTCTCAAGTATTATCTTATTTTCTCACAAATATCCCAAATGACGGTACAGTTGACATAGGTGAGTCAATCATGATCTAAGCTCATTTCCATATTCCTGGAATTAAAGGTCGACTCAAATGCACACTTTCGTAGAATTATTACACCTGTCATCTCCCCACGCCCAAAACTGCAACAGCCAAGAAAGGATAATGCATACTTGAACAGCTTTTTTTAAAAATTTAAGTATTTATTTACTTGGCTGCATTAGATCTTAGTTGTGGCATTTCAGTTCAGTCGCCCAGTCGTGTCCAACTCTTTGCGACCCCATGGACTGTAGCACGCCAGGCTTCCCTGTCCATCACCATCTCCCAGAGCTTGCTCAAACTCATGTCCACCGAGTCGGTGATGCCATCCAACCGTCTCATTTCAGTTGTGGTACTCAGGCTCAACTCCTTCATGGCATGTAGGATCTTAGTTCCCTGACCAGGGATCGAACCTGCGTCCCCTGCCTCGGAAGGCAGATTCTTAACCACTGGACCACCAGGGAAGTCCCTTGAACAGCGTTCTTAATTTGAAGAGAGGATTTGTTTTTCCTACTGAGTAGGTCTGGAAGGAAATCAGACCGGAGGAGGAGGACAGAGGCCTGCGTTTCATTCTGATCTCTGATGACAGTCAGAGGTCCAGCCGGACCCAGAGGGCACCCATGATCCCTCACCCTGGCAAAGATACCTTTAGGACCACCTGGGAAATTAATTCCCTCTGAAGAAAGCCCACTGACACGTATCAAGAGAAGCCAGAAGAAGCAAGGATGACAGCTTGGGAAGAAACAGCTCTTTCAACAGCAGGTAATCCGGGGAAGACCCCCTAGTTGTGACTAAACCTCCCTCCCTGGGCTCAGCCCCATGCTCCAGGGATGTCTGAGGTCTTCGTAGATCACAAAGAGTTTGAATCTGTTTTGTGATTTCTCTAAATCAACAGCATGTGGAAGACGGGAGATACAGTTCACAGTTAAATATGATATTTCAAGCTTTTTTCCCCTTTGGCTTTTTCCTTCAGCGACCTTCAAAGAGAGAAAAGGTAAATATACACGTTGGAACGACTTAGCAATAGAACCGTTACCAGTCAGACTTTGTCCATCTCATTAACACATTCGTCTCTTTCCAGCTGATTCTGTTACGGTTTTACACAATGCAGAGCAACTGTTCTCTGTCTGCGTGTGAACACGGGGCCTCCCAGGTGGCCCAGGGGTAAAGAATCCGCCTGCCAATGCAGGAGTCTGCAAGAGACGTGCGTTCAATCCCTGGGTCGGGAAGATTCCCTGGGAGAGGAAACGGCAACCCAGTCCAGTGTTCTTTCCCAGAGAATGCCATGGACACAGGAGTCTGACGGGCTGCAGTCCATGGGGTCACAGTCAGACACGACTAAAGCAACTGATCGCCCACACAAACACATCTAAGTGAACAAGATGGGGTGGGAGGCAGGCTCACGAGGGAGCGGATATATGGATACATATGGCTGATTCATGCTGTTGTGCAGCGGAAACCAACATAATATAATAAAGCAATTATTTTCCAATTTTTCAAGAAATGTGAATAAAAGAACCAGATATCGGTTGTCTCTCCAAATGCCCAACATGTATCCTGACAATTCAGACATATATTCATAGAATTAAGCAATTTCTTATCAATTTCGATGGGACCGGAATCAATACTCCCCCTCCCCCAACCCGTGAAATTAAAACACAGGCTTCTTTGTGTCATTTTCATGCAATTTTGATAACTGTTAATAGCGGATCCCTGTTGTTCATTAGAGAGACTTTTCCATCAATAAAAATCATCACGTACACTCGCAGACATCGCTTTATCTGTGAAATTGCTTTAGCAGAATCAATGGAAAACCTTCCCACAAATTGTAAGTGAAGCAACGTGTGAATTACATGTTCATTCCCATAAGATGCTGCTGTTTGATTTCCACTATGACCCGAAATTGTCAGAAGAGGCAGGCTGAGATGGGAATTTTCCCAGGATGGCCACTATATTAACATCTCTCCTCCATCTTTCTGTTTTTATAAAGATTGGGGCTTCCCTAGTGGCTCAGACAGTAGAAGAATCTGTCTACCATGCAGGAGACCCAGGTTCCATTCCTGGGTCGGGAAGATCCCCTGGAGAAGGGAATGGCAACCCACTCCAGTGTTCTTGCCTGGAGAATCCCATGGACGGAGGAGCAGGTGGTTTCTTTACCGCTGAGACACCAGGGAAGCCGTGGGTAAGCAAACAGCGAATTAATGCAGACGGACCTAGATGGCTAGCTCAGGGCTGGGATGTGGATAGCATCCTCAGTCTGCACAAGGACAGGCAGACTGCTTTTCCCGGAGGACCCCAGTCAACTCCTTGCTTCTTCAGCAAATCAGCTCTCTGCGTATTAATCCCAGCAGCCTGTGCTGTTGAAGAAGATAAAATTTAACAGGGCGGGAGGAGAAGGGGGTGACAGAGGCTGAGATGGTTGGATGGCATCACCGACTCGAAGGACGTGAGTCTGAGCAAACTCCGAGAGTTGGTGATGGATAGGGAGGCCTGGTGTGCTGCAGTCCATGGGGTCGCAGAGAGTTGGACACACCTGAGTGACTGAACAACATCATCTGTATCTGAAAAGTATAGAATTACTGACCTTCTAATATTTCAGCTATAAGGCCCTAATGACCTTGCCTTTAACTCTTGGAAAATTATTGATGAACACTGAATGAAGTTGCCATTTTCCTTATTGTTGGCCGTAGGACATGAGGAATTAGACACGTGTGTGTGCGTGCACACACACACACACACACACACATATGCACGCACTCACCAGGAGAGAGATTCTGCTATAAAACCTCCTTGTTCTTAGTCTTGAGTCTGGTTCCTATTTTTGTGCCCAACCCACCCATCCTCCATGCACTATTTTTGTCGGTGAGCCTGTCGCATGGATCATATAAGAAAGTTGAACAACTTGGTCTTCTTCAGTTGTGTCCCAGCCCTCAATACATGCAGATTAGATGCGAGAAAGGGGGAAAAAAGATACCAATATCATTCATTTCCCTAGGCTGCCCTGGCAACTGAAACACTTCCAAGCCACCTTACATCCTGTTAGCTCTGTGTCAATAAAATACCACAGAAGCCTTCAATGTTATCCCGGTTCCATAATTTAGGGAACACTCGTTACAGAGAATCTCAAGTTAGGTGACGTCTCCTGAATCCATCAGTGTGGGGTTTCTCAAATCCTCAGGGTGCCCGTTCTCAGCACCATGAGACAAATTCAAGACACAAGTATGACGCGTGAAGTTGTCCAGAATTATGTGATGTGGGAGTCTCCTTATAAGAGAATCCCTTAAAGATGCGGATGTAATGGAATACTCCTCAGCCATAGACAAGAATGAAATCATGCCATTTGCGGTCACATGGATGAACCTAGACAGGGCCGTACAAAGCAAAGTAAACCAGACAAACATCCCAGGATATCACTTATATGTGGAATCTAAAATACAACACAAATGAACTTATCTACGAAACAGACTCACAAAGATGACAGATATGTGGTTGCCGATGGGGAGAGGGTAGGGGGCTTCCCCTCGTGGCTCAGAGGATAAAAAAAAAAAATAAGGAAAAATCCACCTGCAATGTGGGAGAGACCTGGGTTCCATCCCTGAGTGGGGAAGATCCCCTGGAGGAGGGCATGGCAACCCACTCCACTATTGTTGCCTGGAGAATCCCCACGGACAGAGGAGCCTGGTGGGCTACAGTCCATGGGGTCTCAGACAGTCGGACACGACTGACCATACAGAGGGAAAGGAAGGGATTGGCTAGGAGTTTGCAATTAGCAGAGACAAGCTAGTAGATATGGATAAACAACAAGGTCCTACTTGAAGAGCACAAGAAACTATACCCAATAGCCTGTGATAAACCATCATGGAAAAGAATATGAAAAGCAATATATATATATATATATATATTTATTTATTTAAAATATATATATATAAACTGAATCAATTTTCTGCAGAGCAGAAATGAACACACACTGCAGATCCACTATATTCCAATAAAATTTTAAAAAAGGGAATCCCTGCTTTGGGACCTCTTATCAAAGACCTTAAACAGCTGAAACATATATCAGAGGTGATAGAGTTTGAGACAACTACCTGTGATTATATCATCTTTGAGACTGTTATCTCAGGATCCATGGTATTTTTCACACCCACAAAACTGCTGAAATATGTAATTCTTGCCTATCCATTGTTATAGTGACTATAGGAAACAGTTATTTATTAATGAGGTTAGACTCACTACTTTATGTTTTAAAAAAAAAACCAGTATTTTATGGGCCCTCAATTCTTTGTTGAATCAAAACAATCTGTTTTATATATGTATTCACTCACATGATGTACTAAAGCGAAAAATCAATGTTTCACAAATATATGGTTTGACAACTTTGAAAGTTCCAAGCAGCTAAACAAACAGGGCATGTGAAGGATTCTATTACACTGTCACGGAAAATCTTCTTAGCCGTTTCATTTTGCTCCTCTTTCCTGACTAATGGAAAGAATTATCCTCTATCTAATTACCTTCATTGGTCCTTTAATCCTTTAAGGACCTCTGAGTCCTCATTACTCAGCCAAGCAGAAGAAAGACAAGGAGGAAAGGGAAGGAGAAAAGAAGAAATAAAAGAAGGAAAATCCACAATACATACGGAGAAATGGGAAGCAGTGATACACACGTGAATTAAATATCTTAACAACCTTCTCATGATGATTTACACACACAGGCAAGCTTTTTTCAAGAAATGTGGTGTTGGAAAAGACTCTTGAGAGTCCCTTGGACTGCAAGGAGACCCAACCAGTCAATCTGAAAGAAAATCAGTCCTGAATATTCATTGGAAGGACTGATGCTGAAGCTGAAACTCCAATAGTTTGACCATTTGATGCAAAGAGCTGACTCACTGGAAAAGACCCTGATGCTGGGAAAGACTGAAGGTGGGAGGAGAAAGGGATGAAGGAGGATGAGATGGTTGGATGGCATCACCAACTCGATGGACATGAGTTTGGGTGAACTCTGGGAGTTGGTGATGGACAGGGAGGCCTGGCCTGCTGCGATTCATGGGGTCGCAAAGAGTCGGACAGGACTGAGGCAACTGAACTGAACTGATGCCTAATTCCCCTCTACAGTAGAAGGACTAAGTTTTTTTCCAGGCTTGCACCTTGGACGTGCTCAACAAAAGTGGTGAAGGGAAGAAGGAAGAGGCGTCAGAAACCAGTTTCTAGGAAGAAAGATGCATACTTGTTAATCGCCCAATTTCTTTTCCTGCCAGTGCCTTCAGATCTCCATTTCTGAGACACCATACTGACTTCCCACCTGGAAGAAGACCCCAAAAGACACCTCGCCAAGAGAAGCTACTCAGATTGAGAGCCACCAGCATCGTCCCGGGTCCGCAGGGCCCAGCACTGATTTCCTGTGGCTTCTGTCCAGGCTGACATAGATTTTGGGTCTTGCATTCCAAAGGCAGAAGATGCCTATCACGCTTGACTTGATGCATAGGTTCCCCCTGACATGAGGTTGCCCACTAAGTATCAATTAGTTATGTTTCAGAGAGGGCTGTAATAAGCCTGTTCCCATAGCAACACTCCTCAACTTCACTTGAGTGACAAGTGGGAGGTTTCTGGGGACCATTAAATGTAGATTCTGGGGACCAGCCTGGAAATGGACTGGCCACAGATGACACAGTTTCTCCTGGAAAATGCCCATCAAACTATCTATCCATGCATCCATCTCTCTCTATAATCCATGTCAATTTTGTATATTTATATTAATTCCTTATATAGGCTAAATTTCATTTACATTATGTAATACAGCTATATTTCTAAAATACATTGTTTAGTTTTTAAGTCATGTTAGACTCTTGTCACCCCAGGGATTGCAGTCCAACAGGCTCCCGTCCATGGAGTTTTCTAGGCATGAATACTGGAATGGGTTGACATTTCCTTCTCTCTACTATGCATTATGTAGCTAAATGAATTTTACTCATTATGTGTAAAAAAGGCTTTCCAATAGATGTTGAAATAAAGCATGTTTTGATGAGTTTTTTTAATCAGTTGTATAAACTATATACAAATTCAATTTTACATATGCATAACACAGACTATATATAAAACAGACAACCAATGAGGACCTACTGTATAGCGTGGAGAACTCTCCTTAATGTTTTGTAGTAACTTAACAGGGAAAAGAATCTGAGAAGGTAAATATATATATGTGTGTATGTACACACACACACACATACATACAGGTACGCATGGATGCTAAGTCGCCTCAGTCATATCTGACACTTTGGAACCCCACGGCCTGCAGCACAGGCCAGGATCCTCTGTCCCGCATAATCTCCTGGAGTTTACCCAAGTTCACGTATGTGCCTGAGTGCTCAGTCGCTTCAGCCGTGTCTGACTCTGTACGACCCCATGGACTGCAGCCCGCCAGGCTCCTCCGTCCATGGGATTCTGCAGGCAAGAATACCGGAGTGGGTTGCCATTCCCTTCTCCAGGGGATCTTCCCGACCCAGGGATCAAACCTGGATCTCCTCCACTGCAGACAGATTCTTCACCATCTGAGCCACAGGAGAAGCCCTAAGTTCACATACACATACGTATGGGTGTGTATATATATATAGACATATGTATGTATATATATAAGTTCATGTACACATATATACACACACCCATATATATGTATATAAAGATATATGTATATCTGAATCACTTAGCTGTATACACTAATGCAACATTGCAAATCAGCCAAATTTAAAAATGCAGTGTATAAATATAATTATATAAATACATAAATGCAACACAGCAGTAATTATAGACACATAAACTCAAATTAACTTTAGCTAGTTTACTGGATGAAGGCTTTCTAGATCCGATTTGCCAATGGAATGATTTTGCACGAGATGGCTCTGTGATGTCGTCTGTAACTGTCCTGAGACCCCCCTGTACCCACCTGGCAATGGAAAGACTCGTCAGGGACTTAAGTCTATTTAAGTCTATTTGCTATTTAGGTCTTTGCTATATATATATGTGTAGCTATATGCTATACAGCTATTTATATATTTGCTATATAAGTCTATTTGCTATTATGTGCCGTCTGATTTCCAAAGAACCCGCTGCTGGAGGCCCAGTGACTACCTGGGTCTGGAAACCCTGCGGCGTTAATTCAGCGCTGCCCTGGCTTTCCCAGGGCCTGGGGTGCTGTCCACGCTTCTCGGTAGGTGCGCTGCGGGTGAACGGAACTGGGATGCATGGGAACGGCAGGAAGGCAGAGACCCCCAAGGCCACAAAGAGATTCTCATGAGTTGTTCCACTCTGGGGACTTGCAGCTTCTCAGGGTTAAGGGAACATGAACCTCGGCTTTGTCCACTGTGCTGATACAAAGCTCCTCGGACCGTGCCAGTCGAAGTGAATGGCCACAGCCTCTCATCAGAGCCCTTGCGCACGAAGACACAAAGGCTGGCATCTCCTGCCAGGCAGATAAAAGGCCTATTTAGTTTTGTCTTTAAAAAAAAGAGTGTCTGGTTTGATCCTCGGGGGAAAAAAAGAAAAAGTCATTTTCTGCATCCCAGTTATGCAAGCTGGCAGAATATGGAAGAACACGAAGGTGCTGTCTGATTTCACTCCTACCACACAGGGGGGCTCACCCTGGGTGTGGATAATGATACCCTGTTGGGAAACCTTGCTCACATCGGAAGAGAAAGCTTCCTGGAAAATTAGAAAGTTACATGTGTGCCCCTCAACGTACACTCGCAAACTCTTTAGGTTTCATGACAGAGGTCTCAGCATCCCGTAATAAATCCTAACAGCAAAGCACATGAAACAGAATTTGTATATGCATAAACGGACCACTGTGTTGTACACTTGAAAGGAACACCACACTGTAAATAAACAAAATCCCAATAAAATAAATAGATACACGTGTATGTATAGGTGGATCACTCTGGTGTACACTTAAAACTCGCGAAACACTGCAAGTCAACAAAACTCCAATAGAAAATAGATACATGTACACATATCGCTGGATCACTATGCTGTCCATGTGAAGCTAACGCAACATTGTAAATCAGCTACGCTTGAATAAAACACATAGATACAGGTATATGAAAGACGCCTCCTCCCGGGAAGAAAAACTAGGACAAACCTAGACAGCAAGATGGAGGGTCAATACGACAAACACACTACCCTCCCACAAGTGCCTCCTACAGGCACAGAAAAAGAGACTCGATGCCAGAAACTAAGAGAGATGCAGATCAGAGCCGCAGTGAGATATCAACTCCAAAGGGCCATCAAAAAGTCTTGCAAACGGTAACAGGCGTGAGGAGAAGGGAGCTCTCCCACACTGCTGGATGGAATGTACATTGCTACAGCCCCGATAGCGAACAGGAAGGAGGTTTCTCAGAAAACGTAAAAAAAAAGCACCACCATAAGACCCAGCAATCCCACTCCTGGGCACATCTTCAGAAAAGACAAAAATTTTTAATTCAAAAGGAGACATGCATCATCCCCTTGCCACAATATTCACCGCAGCACTATTTACAGTAGCCAAGATATGGAAACAGCCTAGGTGTCCATCGATGACGGAATGGGTAAAGAAGATGCAGTGTATAAATACATACACATATACACACACAAGGGAATACGACTCAGCCATAAAAAAAGAACGAAACAAGGCCATTTGCAACAGCGTGGCCCTAGAGATGACCATGCCAAGCGAGGTAAGGGAGAAACAGAAAGGCAAATATCATGACATCACTTACACGTGGGACGGAAAGAAAGGGCACAGATGAACTCATCTGCAAAACAGACTCACAGACGTAGAAAACAAACAGATACGCTTTGCTATAGACCTGAAACTACCACAACACGGTAAACCCGCTATGAAGCTGCAAGTGTGAGTCGCTCAGCTGGGTCCAACTCTCTGCGACCCCACGGACTGAGGCTCCTCTGTCCATGGGATTCTCCAGGCAAGAATAACCGAGTGGGTAGCCTTTCCCTTCTCCAGGGGATCGTCCCGGCCCAGGGATCGAACCAGGGTCTCCTGCATTGCAGGCAGATTTTTTTAACCATCTGAGCCACCCGGAAGCAGGTAAATCAACTATACTTCAATTTTTTTTTTTTAAAAGAGGGATAAACTGCTGTTTATAAAAGAAATAAGGATATACTGACCAGCACATGGACCTAGGCTGCATTAATGTGCATACATACTGAATCACTGTGTTGTCCATGGGAAACTAGGAAAATTATGCAAGTCAACGTAAATTTCTTTAAAAACGTGCTTATGCTTTCCCACCATCCAGCGCATTCACAGAGGATGCTCATGCAGGGAAAAAACCTCAAAGCAATGCAGCTACCCAACCTCAGTGGGTTCTGGACTCCTCAGCCACTAACCACCAGCCCCATCCCCCAGCCTGTTGGTGGAGACCACAGTCTGACGCCACGGGCTGAGGTTTCAAAGCTGGCAGACCATCAGGGTAACCCAATCCATGTCCCCAGCCGTGACTGTGGACCAAACACCGGTGATCCTGAGAAACGAGACCTGGAAAATGACACCACGTTCCAATCCCATCACCGCTGTAACAACACAAGCAAGGAATTCTTTTCCGTGCTTTGCAAAAAATAATCACGGGCCCCAGGTGCACACCTCTCATCACTGCCAATCACAGTTCCTGTCACCTTGATTCTTCTTTTTTTAAGGATTCCAAAGCTTAAGCAAGTTTACTTTTTAAAGTGAGAAAAATCGGAAGTGAAATTCCACATTTGCAAGGACTGCACTTGGCAGAATACGATTTCTTTCCCCCATCATTGACCTTCGCAAAAAAAAAAAAAAAAAGTCGTACTAATCAACCAAACAGAAGCAAAAATGGTTAGCAAAGGGAAAAGGGGATGGGGGTAAATTGGAAGTTTGGGATTAACAGATACACACTAAAGTGAAAGTTGCTCAGACATGTCTGACTCCTTTCGACCCCATGAAGAAGCCTTTCCCTTCTCCAGGGGATCTTCCCAACCCAGGGATCGAACCTGGGTCTCCTGCTTTGCAGGCAGATTCTTTACCATCCGAGCCACCGTGGAAGCCCTGAAAATCGACCCTATTTCAAATCGAACCCAGGTCTTCCCCATTGCAGGCAGATTCTTTCCCAGCTGACCCACAAGGGAAGCCCCGTAGATTCACACTACTATATATAAAATAGATAAACAAGAAGGATAGATAGATAAACAAGGATAGATAAACAAGTTGCTACTGACAAGTACATGTAACTGTACTCAATTATTTTGTAATCATCTGCAAAAGAATAAATATATGTATATAAATATATGTATGTATGCATAACTGAATCACTTTGATGTACACTTGAAACACAGCTTTGTTAATCAACCAGTAAAGTGAAAAGTGAAACTGTTAGTCGCTTCAGTCTTGTCTGATTCTCTGTGACCCCCCCTGGACTGTAGCCCTCCAGGCTCCTCTGTCCATGGGATTCTCCAGGCAAGAACACTGGAATGGGTGGCCTTCCCCTTCTCCAGGGGATCTTCCCCACCCAGGGATTGAACCCAGGTCTCCTGCATTGCAGGTAGATTCTTTACCGTCCAAGCCACCAGGGAACCCGTACAAATCAACCACATTTCAATTTTTTAAAAAAAGAGGAAGATGTGTCAGGATGATCCCCCATCCTGACTCATCGTCCTCTTTTTTAGGTGGGGGGTGGCCAGGGGGAAATGGCAAGTAACGAATCAATAGTCATAAAGTGTAGGTCAAGCATTCTTGCCTGGAGAATCCCATGGACAGAAGAGCCTGGCGGACTATGCTCCACGGGGTTGCAAAGAGTCAGACATGACTGGGTGACCAACACTTTCTCTTTTAAAGCAAGGTGACTACGTTCTAGACCTGCTGTGTAATATTGTAGCTATAAAGCCCACAGGGCCGTACAATACAGTGAAACCTGAGCTAAAAGGGTACATCTGTTTTCACATGTTCTTACCACAGTGCTAGAAGATGAAAAGGTCTTTCTCTGGTGGCTCAGACAGTAAAGAATCTGCCCCCAATGTGGGAGACTTGGGTTCTAAGCCTGGGTTGGGAAGATCTCCTGGAGGAGGAAATGGCAACCCACTCCAGTATTCTTGCCTGGAACATCCCAGGGATAGAGGGAGCCTGGTGGGCTACATACGGTCCATTGGGGTCACAAAGCGTCATACACAACTGAGCTACTAACAGTTTCCTAAGATTAAAAAGATAGGCCTGGGGTGGTGGCTTCAAGATCAAAAATAATGACTTCATCACCCAATGGGATATCAGCCACCGGAAACCAAAATGTTCACCAATATCGACATGTCAAACCAAGAAGTTCCAACTGTCACCCAAAACACTTGTCATCTGTTAATGGGAAACCACTAGACACAACGCACATTTTAAAGAAAAGCAGCAGACAGAGCTCTGGGTTCTTTGCCCTCATTTCTGAAGGCTTGTAAAAGCAGCTTGCCATTTCCTGAACACCATTCTGAAATATGGGCTTCCCAGGTGGCTCAGACAATAAAGAATCCGCCTGCAACGCAGGAGATCTGAGTTCAATCCCTGGATTGGGAAGATGCCCTGGAGAAGGAAATGGCTTCCCACTGCAGTATTCTGGCCTGGAGAATCCCATGGACAGAGGAGCCTGGCGGGCTACAGTCCACGGGGTCGCAACGAGTCAGAGGTAACTAAGCAAGTAAGCACAGCACATCCTGAGATCAAGACTTGCCTCTCTGAGATGTCTTCCAATAAGGCCTTACGGGGTTTATTCTTTCTCATGCCTTTCCTAAGACAGTTACTCTCTCTCTCCTGGAATCAATTCAATAATACCTCATCTTAACTGTCTATTTTATGTTTGCTGAGGTTTGGTGTGTGTTCTGTCAGGCATCCCTTCTGGGGAGCAGGGAGGAGAAGATTGGACCAGATTCAGTTCAGTTTAGTGGCTCAGTCGTGTCTGATTCTTTGCGACCCCATGGACTGCAGCACGCCAGGCCTCCCTGTCCATCACCAGCTCGGGGAGTTTACTCAAACTCACGTCCATTGAGTCAGTGATGCCATCCAGCCATCTCATCCTCTGTCGTCCCTTTCTCCTCCTGCCCCCAATCCCTCCCAGCATCAGGGTCTTTTCAAATGAGTCAGTTCTTTGCATCAGGTGGCCAGAGTATCAGGGGTTTGAGCTTCAGCATCAGTCCCTCCAATGAATATTCGGAACTGATTTAGAGACTCATTCTGGAAACCGATTGGCCCGTTCCCACAGGCAGAGGGCGCTCCAGGGTTCCGCACACCCAGGTCAGGTGCTCTCCACAGTGAATGTCTGAAGTTTGAAATTAGAGCCCCAAGTGGCCTGGATATATTCTCCACTCATGCACCGGTTTTACGAGCCTTTTATTTCATTTTTGTGTCATATGCCCACCGCAGACATAAATCCTTCTCACAGCCTAGATCTTCGTTTGCAGCCTATAAATTGCTAACTTCTTTCCTTGGGCTTCAAAAATCACTGCGGATGGTGACTGCAGCCACGAAATTAAAAGATGCTCGCTCCTTGGAAGGAAACCTATGACAAACCTAGGCGCCACATTAAAAGGCAGAGACATCCCTTTTCCGACAAAGGTCCATATACTCAAAGCTATGGTTTTTCCAGTAGTCATGTATGGATGTGAGAGCTAAACCATAAGGAAGGCTGAGCACCAGAGAATTGATGCTTTTGAACTGTGGTGCTGGAGAAGACTCTTTAGAGTCCCTTGGACTTCAAGGAGATCAAACCAGTCAATCTTAAAGAAAATCAACTCTGAATACTCATTAGAAGGACCGCTGCTAAAGGTCCAATACTTTGGCCACCTGATGTGAAGAACTGACTCGCTGGAAAAGATCCTGATGCTGGGAAACAACGAAGGCCGGAGGAGAAGGGCGTGAAAGAGGATGAGATGGTTGGATGGCATCGCTGACTCGATGGACATGAGTTTGAACAAACTTGAGGAGACAGTGGAGGACAGGGAGGCCTGGTGTGCTGCAGTCCATGGGGTCACAGGGTCGGGCACGACTTGGCAAATAAACAACAACCACCACCACTTTTTCCCCCCTCTCCTTTATTCATTTGTGCTAATCTGCCCCTCTCCAAGAAAAAAAGAGGAAGGATTTCCCATCCTGCCATCCACTGAACAAAGAACAGAAGAGGCTTTGAAAGGCCAAATGTAGGTTGTTTAGAGAGAAGAAAAAAAAAAAAATGACAAAACTGGAAAATATTCATGCCATGAATGGCCCATGAATGGTTTACAGGCCACAACAGATGACCTAATTGCCTACAACCACGTGGGCTCAATTTTGAGAGCCTCACTGTCTCCCCATCTCTGCGCACAAGCTGAATATTTTATCTGAAACTGGTAGCTGACACGCTGAAGAAATCAGCTGTGGCTACGTTAGAAGGCATAGTCTGTCTCAGAAATTTTTTAAAGTCCTTAAGCAGATGTTGAAGTGTCATTTCTGAAAAGATAACAGCATCCAGAATTTTGTTTTTTTAATTGAGCAACTGATTTAAAGCCAAACATATTCCTCTCATTTGAAAATAAAGGCATACTGTGAAGGATGGAGAACATACACAAAGAATACAGTGGTGGTTGATAGATTAAAAATCTGGTCCTTGCCCTTGACTTTCACATACAAAAAAAAAAAAAAAAAAAAATCAACTGTCATCAAGTTTGGGATTTAAACCTGTTTTCATCAGAGAAGCCTGTCTTCAGAGTGAGGGCATTTAAAGGACTTTAAGTATTTTCACAGGGTCGCTTCATTTGAATCACATAAATTCTGTCAACAGGTTGCACCGTGGACAATACCCAGCCTGTAACAAAGGTTGAGAATCTGGAGTACCAATTAAAACGGAAGAACGGTGAGCCCCCTGCCAGATTCCATGCACTTGAATATTTACTTTTGTGAGAACCGTCTCTGGGTTTTTGTTCTGTGGTCCAGGCATCAAAGCCCAATATTCTAAAGAGTTCTTACAGAGTTGCCTGCGCATTCTGAGAGCAACAAAATGTGTATAGACAGGAAACACTCTTGTCTTTGTACGGAAACCAGAAGCTTTCCACAAATTACTGCAAAGAAAAAAAAAAAAAAAAATGAAACGACCAAGTTCAAAAATAAAAGAAAAACAGCCATATACTTGCTGTTGATCTACATTCCAGGCCAGAGAAATAACTTGACAATTCTGCACATGTATTCACTTGTGAATTTCATAGGATCATACTAGCTTTATGCTTCTTATGGAACAATTCCTCACTTATCAAGCACGTTATCTATTCTTAAGACTGGGATAAAAAATTACCTGGATAGCTGGATTTAGGGCTAAATGTACATTCAGCATTCTTTTATTAAGGGGGGGAAAAAATTACAAAGGAATGTAACAATTCTTCCACCAAAGAAAAACATGTCAAAACACCTTGGAAAGGGCATCACAGCACAGCTGCCGTCATGAAAATGCAATGATCATTAACTCCCCGCTCGAAATCATACTGGTTTCCAAAAAATTTAACGTGTCGTTTTAATCCAGTGATTTAAAACTGATGAAGTAATTTTCCACTTGCTACGTCCTAGCCCTCATTTTTTTTTTTTTTCCTTCCCTGTCAAGGAAAATACTCTTTAAAACAGTCAGTTACATTTCTTTGGGTAATAGAATACTGAGGTTCTCATCTTGGGGGTGAAAAAATAATTACTTGCAGAGGCCTCTGTGAGATGTTTCTGTTTTTAATTTAGGCGCACGGTTTCTAAAATGCATTTTTTTTTTTTTTAATCTGGACATAAAGGATGAATGCGACCATGTGTCATAAACGCCCGCCTTCCCACACATAACACAGCTTGAGTGCCGCATTCAAACGCGGGGACCAACCCTGAGTACTTTCGAGATGGCTAGTAACCTCTTCCCAACGCGGATGAGAGGCCTGCAACCGGTCCCCTACCCCACCCACAATGTGCCCCCCCACACACATGCAGATTTAGGGGCCATCAAACCCATTTCCCCTGGCTCCGTCAGCCCCGAGGAAAAACGCTAAAGCATCTCCATTCGAATCACGCCGCTCTCCCGAGCAGCTGAGGTTGCTTTGTTCGGCCGGGAAGTCAGGTCTCCACACTCCCAGGCGTTTCATTTCTAGCCGAAGGAGGTGCCCACCAGACGGTGCCCGACGCCTGCGCTTCTGGTCTGGCCTGCAAGAGACCTCCACGGCCTGGAAATTCGGCCCCGTGAGGATCACTAAGTCTCCCCCAAACTTTTTTCTTCCTTTTTCTCTCTCCCCCAGCCCACCTCCTTCTGCGTCCTGTTCCTCAAATCAAGGGACAAGCCTGACTCCGAAAAGAAGCTCGGTAGGCAGCACGTCGCATCGGGACACGGGGAAAATGGAACGCGCTCAGAAGGTGGAAACCGGGCCGGCCAGTGGACCCTTTCCAAAACTGTGGGATATCACAGAAAGCTATTTCACCCCACTGACCAAATAGAAGGGAAAAAAGAAAAAGAAAGCAAATCAAAATGAAAGGAAGAATGCATACTACCACCTTGTGGATCCTCCTCGCAAGGACAGCACCTGCTTACTTCGATACCTCCCCCCACCGCCCCCGACACCCCTCGCCCCAAATTTCTTAAGTTGGGCCCACCTGAAAGACGGGCTCGCCCCAGGACCCGCCCGCGCTCCGGGTTTCATTCATTACGCGCGCACTAGGCGCGCGCGCGAGACGCCAGCCTCAGCCCCAGGTTATGGGGAGGGGGGGTCCACCCTCTCCCCGGACCCCCCGAGACGCTGCTTGCTGCCCCCTCCCCCCACTCCATCCCCGAAATAGCAGCCTGGTGGCTCCAGAAATAAATTTAAAAAAAAAAAAAAATGAAAATGAGGCCCACACCTGGTGGTCGGTTCCGAGGAATGAGTCCGAAGCCGAGGAAACCCGCAGCAAAAAAAAAAAAAAAAAAAAAAAAAACGCTGAAAAAAAGGGGGGCGGAAGAGATGCAGAGGACGTTGTCCGAGCGCCCCTAGCCCTCCAGGCCGGACGTCCGTTCCCAGGGTGGTCCCCCGGTGGGAGGCGGGTGGTGCGTTGGTCGGGGTAGGGGGGCCCGGGACCCCGCCGATCGGGGAAGATCGGGTGATGTGTGTGTGTGTGTGTGAGAGAGAGAGAGAGAGAGAGGCGCCGGAATGGTGCGCCCGGGCCCAGGGCTGCGCGGGGCACCGGCGCCCGGATCTGGGGGTGCAACCTCCCCCCCCGCCCCGCAACCCGGGAAGGCCGCCCGGGAGGATCCGAGGGGAGAAAGCGAGCTTCCCGGGTTCTCGGCGGGAGGAAAAGAGCCGGGGGGTCCAGGTCCGGGGTTGGGGTGGGGGGGAGAGGGGCGCGTCTGGGAGACGGGAGGATGCGTGCGCGCCAGGAGGAGGCGGCGGGCGTCCAGGGGAGCCGGAGGCGGGCAGGCAACAGTCGTGGCTGGGGGCTGGCGGAGGAGGGGGGGGTGGCGGTTTGCAGCCGGGGAACCTCAGCCTCTCCTCCTTCCTCGAGCTCGCGACCCCCCCGCACCGTCTGCAGCCGACCGGCACACACACACACACCACCACCATCAACACCTCCCCAGCCCGGGTCCCCACCCCGCGCGCCCGCAGGTCCGGCCACGCAGGCCCGGGCGGGGCGGGGGGGGCAGCCCGCCGCCACCGCCGCCTTGGGGAGGGGGCTGGCTTTTGCCAGGCTCTCCCAGCCCCTCACCCACCTCCGGGTACCCCACTCCCCGCCGCCCATCTCCACCCCCCCCCCCACCCCAGGCGGCGGATCTTGGCCACCAGTTTCGTCCGCTGGAGGTGGCGGCGGAACCAGGCCGAGGCGCACGGGAATGCCTTGGAGCGGGGGGTGATTTGCGGGGCGGGGAGGGGGGACTCCTTGGAGGTGGTCCGGACGAGATCGGAGAGAAAGCGTGCGGAGGGGAGGGCGGGACGAGAGCAGCCGGCTTTTAGGACGGGGTGTGGGGCGCTTCTGTGGGCCCCAGGCTGTGGGGGTGGTCCTCAGATCCCACAGACTCCCCAGCCCCCCCGCCCCCCACCTGGGACGAAAGGACTGGCCCGCCGCACGCCCAGCGGTGGAGATGGTGGTGCTGTTGGGGGGCGCGGGGGGAAGCTCTGCTCTCGAGAATCGGGGTCCTCCAAGGGGCACGGATGGGGTCCGTCCGCACCCCCCGCCCCGAGACCCCGGCCCGGGGCGCCCCGCGCGGGTGCCCGCCGCTAAAGCAACTTTTGTGGTTCGTGGGGCCAAGCGGGCAGCCTTGGGGATCGTGCGCGCGCGGGAGCCGCGTGCCCCTCGAGCAGGTCCAGGCCAGACCCGCCCCCCCCGCCGCGACCCCGCTCCCCGAAGCAGCGAAACCAGCTTCCCCCCCACCCCGCCACTAGCCGCCCCCGATTCGCTTCCCCCCAACACCCTCCACCTCGCGCCGCTGGCTTTTTCTCCCAGCCCACACGCACGGGAAGAGGAAGATTGGGGGGTGCAGGTAGCCGGCCCCCTCTCTTCCCCCACCCCACCCCCCAGCTTGGCAGAAACCGCGCGGAGCTAACCATCAATCCGTCTTCACCCCGGGGTCTCCAGCGCGCCCCGGGTCGCTGCCCAGCAAACCCCAGCCCGGTCCTAATCAGTCACGTGCGTTATCCAGTGCATCACACAAGCCCGTCATCTGCTCCCAAGGCCAGCAGAGGAACGAAGGGAGGAAAAAAAAAAAAAAACGAAAATCGGTTAATGCAAACCCAGCCAAGCCTGTTTTGTGTTTTTTTTTTTTTTTTTTTTCCTCTCCCAGGTTAACCCCCCCCCCAAAAAAAAATGCACCCAGGAGGTAGCAGCTGACAGTTTTCCTTAAAGAAGAAGGAGGGAGGGGAAAAAAAAAAAAAAAGGCCGTGGTTGCTCACAGTTTCCATAAGTGCTCCAGGCTGCCTCGCCAGTCCCGCTTTGCAGGGAGCTGGCGCTTCGGTCTTTCTCTCCCTGTACTGCAGATATATATATTTTTTCTCCCCCTTCCTCTCTCGGCCACACTCATCTGTTTATTTGTATGTAACAGAGCGCTACTTTGTAAACACCTAAACGCGGCCCCGGCGCCGTTCAAAGAGCTGATTGCAGCCAAAAGGCTTCCAGCCCCACGGTGGTATATCGCGATTTTTCTAAGTCAAACGAAAATAATAATAGTAATGTAACGTTTGTGTCGAGATATGCACAGAGCTGGCAGACGACACGCATGTCCACACTCCCACCCACACCTAAGAAATGGAGCGACAGATGAAAGTCCTACTCGAATTTTCAAAATTAGTAAAAAAAAAATAATAATTTTTAAAAATGTCGGATGTAGTGAAGCGCAAACGTTAGCAATCAGGCTTATTAGCATCTTTTGCTGGGAAGCACACACGAGTCCAATCGTTAAATTAAAAAAAAAAAAAAAAAAAGAGGCTTTAAATGAAAAATAACCCAGAGACGTATATCTTAAAACGGCACCTACCTCAGCCGTGGAGAAGCCGCATCGGTTATGAGCGTTCCTGTTAGACATCCAGATTTTTCCAGGGAACCCTGACCGATGGTTATGATTCAGGAGGATGTGTATAAGTCCAGCCGCCTGGGGTTTTGTCGAATTCCAACCAGATTGGCACACCGTCCCCCACCCCCAACCCCCGCCCCCGAAGGAATGCGAGGACCACCGACCCCGGCCGTCGGCAGGAAAATTCGGTGTTTCTGGCGTAAATAGTCTGATGGGGAGGAAGAAACGGGGACGCAGGCGGAGCTCGAAGGGCAACGTGAGGTCTGAATAAGCGCTCTGTACCGAGAGACAGAGACCCGGGCTGCAAGAAAGAGAGAGAGACTGAAGCGAAAGGTCCTGACGGCTCCCAGCTCGCCCTCTGCTATTGGACCAAACTGAATGAAATTTACAAAGCCAGCAGCCAATAGATCTCCGCAGTCGGCCCCGTCACTACAGAAACCACATCCGCGGCTACAAAGCGCTTGCAAAGAGCAGCTAATCCCACTGCAAACCAGCTGGAACGGAGAGATTCCCCGGGTGTGCCTGGGGGGGGTGGTGGAACAGGTGAGCCGGGTCTCCCCGGGCCCCCAGTGCCCAAAGCGCCGGGATTGAGGGTTTGGGGCGGGGGGGGGGGGGGGGGTGAGAGCTTCCTGCGCTCCTAGGGCACCCTTCGGAGATAGAAAACGTGTCACCGTATTTGCAAACAGCTTTAACCCTTTACTGCCGGGCTAGGCCAGAGCGAGAGCGCCGGCGGTGGGAGCGATGCCCTGGGCGTCAGGCCGACAAACGTGTTCCTGTTTCCTGACTGATGGTAATGGGAAGCGATGACAGGTAGAGAGATACATGCATACATACACATGGATACATACACATGGTCACAGATAGATACATAGATTAACATATATATACATACCCGTAGATACACAGGTAGATACAAAGAGGCGCAGACAAGTATGTTACCGTTTCTGCATGGTACTGGGAAGCAATGACATATAGATAGATACCTGGGTTGGAAAAACAGACTGACAAAACCTGTTACTGTTTCTGGATGGTGTTAGGTTTGTCTTTCTCTTTAGTCGCTAAGTCGCGTCCGGCTCTTGCGACCCCATGGACTGTAGCCCGCCAGCCTCCTCTGTCCATGGGATCCTGCAAGGCCAGAATACTGGAGTGGGTTGCCATTTCCTTCTCCAGGAGATCTTCCCCACCCAGGGATCGAACCCAGGTCTCCTGCATTTGCAGGCAGCTTCTTTATCGACTGAGCTACCGGGAAACAGTGACATGTAGATAGAAGCATGGATACATAACACATAGGAGGATGAATGGATAATAGAAGGATGGATGGATGATAGCAGGATGGATGGATGATAGAAGGATGGATGGATGGATAATAGAAGGATGGATGGAAAGATGGAAGGTTGGGTAGATGGATGGATTGATGCGTGGACAGATAGATAGATACCTACATACATCCAGTGATACACAGATGGATACATAGATAGCTATCTGTATCTATCTAGATAACAAGATGAGAATGAAGGCCCATAAAGGACAGAACCTCTTTTCTACCCAGGTGATGAGCTAATACTAATCCCCTTTGGGGTTGGTTTCTTATATGTAAGAAGGTGTGGTTTTGATGAACAAAATACGTGATGGTTCTGATGAATAAAATACTGAGGACATTGGTGGTGTCTGTCAGTTACTCTGAAACGTCCCTCTTCACGTTTGCGACCCAGGAGTTCATCTTTTCCGGCCAACTACACGTGTGGTGAGAGGACCTGGTTTTCGTCACTGGGTTGGGGTGAGTTGGCTGCCCACTGGGGGATAGCTGAGGCTTACTGCCCACGAAGTGGAGAAAGCTGTAGAGTGTTGTGGCAAGCTCCACACAGATTCTCAAACTCAATTCCTTGGGTTCCAGTGACCTGTGACCTTTGGGGTGTGCGCTGAGATGCTCTGTCTGATTTCTGCTTCTGCAATGTGGAACCGATGAAAGTAATCATGTCGTGATATCCTTGTGATGTGATAAGTGATGCAGGGTTCAGGCATGGAAGATGCTGTAAATAAATGTTTGCTTCTATTAGTAACCTTCTTTTGTAGACCTATGGCTTTATGTCTTGGAGGAAAAAGATGATGTCTCCTAGCCATAGGCCGTGCTCACAAGTGCTCCCGAATCCCATCTGCTGTCATATTTGGTGTGATGGCATAGTTAGGGATTCCTCACAAGTTTTAAGAGAAAGACACTTGGGGGACATAGCCAATAGAGAGGAAGGTGATGTACATGGACTCAGGGGACCCGGTTTAAGATCAAGTGTCTGATCTGTGCTCGCTTTGACCTACTGGGAAGTCTGCTAGGGTCTGTGAACTTTAGGGAATAGATCCTTTAAACAGAGATTAAAGTAGCTCTCCTGTGGGTCCCTCGGGATGGCTAAATGAGATAATATGCATGAAACACCCTTTACCAAAAAGAGCTGTACATACATATATATCACATGCATAGATATAAAGAGGTTACTATTTTAATCGCTGCTATATATACATTCTATGTACACAAAATAGATACGCAATCTAATAACAGAAGAAACTTACATATGGTTTATATAAATATTTATTTTCTTCTATCACTGAATAGATATTTAAGTTCCACTAACATAACAGTATCACTAATAATAGCTTTCCTTCCAAAGGAGTAAAACATGGAACTTCAGATACGAAAGGCTTCCCTTACGGCTCAGCTGGTAAAGAATCCACCTGCAATGTGGGAGACTAGGGTTTGAGCCCTGGGTTGGGAAGATTCCCCTGGAGAAGGGAAAGGCTGCCCACTCCACTATTCTGGCCTGGAGAATTCCACGGACTGTATAGTCCATGGGGAAGCAAAGAGTTGGACACGACTGAGCCACTTTCACTTTCAGATACGAAAATATAGATACATACAGAGGTGTAGTTATAAACAAGGAGGGCATGGCAACCCACTCCAGTATTCTTGCCTGGAGAATCCCATGGACAGAGGAGCCTGGCGGGGCCTAAAGTCCATGGGGTCGCAAAGAGTCAGACACGACTAAGCATGCACGCACACCGGCATAGATATAAACGTACATCCTTCCTAAAGTGAAGTTTAGAAGCAGAGCCTCAAGGTAAACACAAAACACAGCAGGCCAGAAAGTCATTGGCTTTGCCAAGAAAGTGTGAATTAACTGATTTGTTTATAAATTTATCAAGCGTATACTGAGCACAGGCCTAAGGAAAAATGCATGTGTGAGTAACACCCATTCATTTATTCTGGAAGACACAGTCCAGTGAATAAGGGAGCCAACAGCATAAGAAATGCAAAAAAAAAAAAAAAAAAGAGTAGCTGAAGTTGTGGAAATACCTCTGATGCATGAATTCACAGGGATCCATGGAGGTGGAAATGAAGGAGAAAGCTGGGAAGGGGCTGCAGCAGACTAGAACAGGCCTGACTCCAGGTTGAATCTAATCCTCCGGGTTTAATCTCTGTGGTCTAGTTCCTGGGCTCTGTCAGCTGACTCTGGTGAAAGAATCCTGCTTGGCGCCTGAAATATACACGACAGGGCATCCGCAAGGCTCTGCCTTCCAGGCCTGAACCTTTAAAGGTATCATCAAAGTTGCAGAATGGAAACTTTTGCATATAATAAAATATGGAAACTTTTGCATATAATCAAAGTTGGGGAATGGGAACAGGGGTGGGGAGTTGCTAGCAGTCTAGTGGTGAGGACTGGGCGCTTTCAAGGCCGCGGAAGGATTCCATCCCTAGTTTGGGGAAACTGAGATCCCATGAGCTGTGCTGGGGGATCGAAAGGGACAGAGAGAGAAAGAGAGGAGGAAAAAAAGAAAAAAAAAACAAACAAACAATCGTCTTGTTGGAATTTCGTAGGATCACTGTGACCAGGCCTACTTACTTGGACAGCTCTACGAAACAAGGATTCTGTCACCAAAAAGTTTGCAAGAAGCAGGAACACCCCGTCCTCATTTAGTAGAACACATATAGATATAGATATAGATAGAGAGAGCTAGTGGGAAGCTGCTCTGTACCGCAAGGACCTCAGCTGATGCTCTGTGATGACCTAGAGGGGTGGGATGGGGGGAGGAGAGGGAGGCGATGCATGTGTGTGTGTGTATATACATATATGACTGGTAGGGCTTCCCTGGGGGCTCAGACACTACAGAATCTGCCTGCAGTGCGGGAGACCCGGGTTCGATCCCTGGGTCGGGAAGATCCCCTGGAGAAGGGCATGGCAACCCACTCCAGTATTCTGGCCTGGAGAGCCCCATGGACAGAGGAGTCTGCAGGGCTACAGTCCATGGGGTCACAAAGAGTCGAAAACGATCGAGCATGCACACACATACTATATTATATAATATAATGTTATAATATTATATAATAGAGAGGGTTATATATTATGTATAAGTTTGTATTTTAACATATAAATATTTATAATTTTAATATATTTATATAATGGCAATGGCTATATATAATATATAGGCATTCAGTTCAGTTCAGTCGCTCAGTCAGGTCTGACTCTTTGTGACCCCATGGACTGCAGCGCGCCAGGCCTCCCTGTCCATCACCAACTCCCGGAGTTTACCCAAACTCTTGTCCATCGAGTCGGTGATGCCATCCAGCCATCTCATCCTCTGTCGTCCCCTTCTCCTCCTGCCTTCAGTCTTTCCCAGCATCATACCTCAGACATATTGCAGGTTCCATTCCACACCGCCAGCATAAAGTGAATGTCTACATAAAGTCAAGAGGTTGTTTGGATTCTTTTTTTTTTCCCACAGAAAACTTATGTTTACCTTTGAGTGTTGTCTATTAAGTATGCAATAGCATTATGTCTTTAAAAATGTCCATCCTTTCATTAAAAAATACTTGATTGTAAAAAGTGCTCACTGACCTCTGAGCCTTCAGAGTGACATTAATGATCATGAATCACAGTTACTGTCACAAATATAATAGCAGTGAAAAGGTACGAAATACTCCAAGAAGGACCAAGTGCAGAGGATGAGTTTGAGCAAACTCCAGGAGACAGTGAAGGACAGGGAAGCCTGGCATGCTGCAGTCCATGGGGTCACAAAAAGTCAGACATGACTTAGTGACTGAAGAAAAACAGGAGGGAACATATCTGTGTTATATATCAGTTCAGTTCAGTCATGAGCTACTGAATGGAAAAGATGACATAATTATTATGTTTTTATATAATCCCTCCCTATTGTACACTATATAAATATGTATACATCATATATATGTATGTATATTATACATTGTGGACAGATGTTTATATTTCCATAAAAGTTGGTTGATTGCTGATTCTGTGCCTGTATTGTTTGATGTATACACACGACCTCCCTTCCTAATTTATACCCTACACTTCAGGTGTGCTGGGCTATGTTTAGTCACTCAATCGTGTCCGACTCTTTGCGACCCCACGGACTGCAGCCCGCCAGGCTCCTCTGTCCATGGGACTCTCCAGGCAAGAATACTGCGGTGGGTTGCCATGCCCTTCTCCAGGGGATCTTCCCAACCCAGGGATCGAACCCAGGTCTCCCGCACTGCAGGCAGATTCTTGACCATCTAGGCCAGCAAGGAAGCCCAAGAATACTGGAGTGGGTAGCCTCTGCCTTCTCCAGGGGATCTTCCCACCCCAGAAATCGAACCAGGGTCTCCTGCATTGCAGGTAGATTCTTTTCCAGCTGAGCCACCCGGAAAGCCCGTGCTTCAGAGAGTCATATTTAAAAAGAAAGAAGTTTAACACTGAGGGGAAAAATTAAGAAGTGGCCTAGATGTGCCTTATTCATTGACGCAAAGAGCCTCCTATCTCATTATGACCTGTACCCACTACGCCAGTAGGGAAATGGAACAACTCTGGTGAATGCAATATAGTTTAAAACTTTATTGTTAATAAAATGAGGTTGACCACAAAATTATCATTGCTCTCTTGTACTCTTTCAACCTCAAGGTTCATTATGGAATCTTTTCTTTAAAATGATCATTTCCTTTTTAATCCTTCCTTGGGAAGAGGAGGGAGGTATTCCAAATTGTGCTTTGCATGTGTGGTGGTTTAGCCGCTAAGCTGTGTCCGACTTTGCGACCCCAGGGACTGTAGCCCGCCAGGCGCCTCTGTCCATGGGATTCTCAAGGACACTGGAGTGGGTTGGCATTTCATCCTCCAGGGGACCTTTCTGACCCAGGGATTGAGCCCATGTCTCCTGCAATGGCAGGTGGGTTGTTTACCACCGAGCCACAAGGGAAGTCACCAGCGAAGCTTTGCACTTGACTTGCACACAGAAGTGGATGTGCATGCCTGTGGAATCAAAGCAAGAAGATGTATACTTACACCAACGGACTAGTTTTAAAGAGGGACCAGCTTCTGCTCTAAGACACTGGTACATGAAAAATAAGGTGGTATTCTCCTGGAACAGTCATTACCCGAATTATACAGAAGACAGCCCGACGTGTGAAATAGCTTCATGTCAAGAAACCGATGCAAAATATGGTACAGATGAACATACCTACAAAGCAGAAACAGACATAGCGATCAGACTTGTGGTTTACAAGGAGGAGGTGGGTGGGTAGGGGAGGCAAGTCCTGGGGGTTTGGGATTAACATATGCAAACTATTATATATGGGATGGATGAAAAATGTTCTACCGTACAGCAGAGGGAAGTCTATTCAATGTCCTGTGATCAGCCATCATGGGAAAGAATACAAAAAAGAATGGATGTGCGTGTATAACTGAGTCCCCATGCCTTACAGCAGAAATGGACACAAGATTGTAAATTTAAAAAAAAAGATAATTAAATAAGAAAAGAAAATAAAAAGACTGTTAAATCAACTATGCTTCAATTAAAAAAAGAGAGAGCGAGAAAGAAACTGATGTTGCTTTTTGGCTAAATCCTGGTGGAGAACGGAAATGCTCTGTCCAACAGCCTGTGACGAACTGAATGCCCACACACAGAACTGCGAGTGTGGGTCCTTCCCCCACTGAGTTCTGCGCTGAGATTCCAGCCTCAACTGTTACCCGGATCGCAGCCTATGAACACAGCCTAGCACCGGGGGACCCCGCCAAGGTATGCTCTGATTGTCGCCAGGGTGCGTCCCAGCCTCTGCAGCTGCGAATTTGTTACACTGTGACAGACAGCTGAGTTGTTTCAACACAGAGGGCGGCCTGAACATAGGCAAGGATGGATGTGAAGGTGGAGGGCAGTCAACAAGCCGCAGCAAACAGGGATTGTAAAAGAATGCTGAGCGGGGCTTCCCTGGGGGAGCCAGTGGTCAAAGAGTCCTCCTTGTAATGCAGCGGACGCAGGTTCGCGTCCCGGTCCGGGAAGATCCCCCACGTGCTTCAGGGCAGCTGAAGCCCGTCAGCCACAACCGCTGAGCCCGAACTCTAGAGCCCACGTGCCGCAGCCGCTGAGTCCACATGCCATCAGGGAAATGGAACAACTCTGGCAAATGCAAAGTGGTTTAAATCTTTACTGTTAATGAAAATGACGTTGACCATAAAATTATTAGTACCATTGCTCTCTTGTACACTTTACAACCTCAAGATTCTGAAGCGGGGGGCTTCAGCCACCACTGAAGCCTGTGTGCCTAAAACCCGTGCCTTGCAACAAGAGAAGTCACCGCAATAAGAAGCCCATGCCCCTCACCTAGAGAAAAGCCCGTGCAGCAAAGGAGACCGATTACCACCCAAAAAACAAATAAACGTAATTATTTTTTTCAAAAGAACGTTGACCAAGTCAAACCAGGATACTAAAGATTTCACAGCTTGCAGCGTGATGGGGGCGGCTCTTTTAAGGGACAGCGCAGATGAACACACCAGATGAAGAAGTATATCATCTGCTCTTGAAGCCTGCCAAAAGGTTACCAAATTAGGGCGAGGCGGAACCTGACGAGGAGATCTGTAATTCCTGCAACCGGCAGAATAGACGGTGTGCGCTCCGGCTGAGAATTGTTTTAACCCTCATCTGTCCACCACGGTCCATTGCATCATGGGATGATGGAGGACCCCACCCTCTGTTCGGTCAGGTCTGTGTGCTAACCAGCATGTCGAGGCCTTGGGGATATTTTTCAGTGGCAAAGGATGCGTAGTTTCTTGATAGAATCACTCACTCCCCTCTCCCCCACATCTTCCTGTACAAAAATGTCATCATTCTACCTCCTCCGCTTTCAATGTAGGTGGACCCTCTGCTAGCTCGTGAACCACCTGCTTTTGGGGGAATCTAGAAAGTACATGTGTGCGTGTGTTTCTGTGTGTGTGTATCTTGTCCCCTGTAGGGAAGTCTATCCTTAATGCCTCACTTTAAAAATGCTTGCTACTTTTTAGAGCTATCAATAGTGATACAGGAGTCCCACTCCTGAGCATCTATCCAGAAAAGAGAAAAACTGTAAAAAGAGAAAAGACGGGTGCACCCGTGTTCACAGAAGCTCTACGTATAGCTGCCAAGGCCTGGGAGCAACCTACACGTCCAGGGACAGAAGAATGGATAAAGAAGACATTGTGGTACATATACACAGTGGAATATTACTCAGCCACAAAAAAGGAATGAAATGTCGCCATGTGCAGCAACATGCGAGAACCTAGAGATGATCACATTGAGTAAAGTAAGTCAGGCAGAGAAAGAGGAATGTCAGATGATGTCACTTATATGTGTGGAGCCTAAAAATGATACAGTTAAATTTACTTACAAAATAGAAATATGCCCACAGACTTAGAGAACAAACCTATGATTACCAAAGGGGAAACGGGGAGGGATGAATCAGGAGTTTGCGATGAGAAAATCTAAACTACTACAGAGCATAGAGAACTGTATTCAACATCTTATAAAAACCTAAAGAGTCTGAAAAACCATATATATGTGTATATGAAAGGGAAAGTCGCTCAGTCGTGTCTGACTCTTTGTGACCCCATGGACTATACAGTCCATGGAATTCTCCAGGCAAGAATACTGGCGTAGGTAGCCTTTCCCTTCTCCAGGGGAATCTTCCTAACCCAGGGATCGAAGCTCATTGCAGGCAGATTCTTTACTGTCTGAGAAACAAGGGAAGCCCATATATGTGTGTGTGTGTGTATATACATATGTATGTGTGTCTGTGTAAATAGGTGAATCACTTTTATGTACACCTAAAGCTAACACGACATTGTCAACCTGTTGTAAATCACCTATGTTGCTCTTGTCCAATCACTAAGTCCTGTGTGACTCTTGGCAACCCCGTGGACTGCAGCACGCCAGGCTTCCGTGTCCTTCACCATCTCCCGGAGTTTGCTCAAACTCATGTCCATTGAGTCGGTGATGCTATCTAGCCTCGCCTTCAATCTTTCCCAGTGTCAGAGTCTATAGTTCAGTTAAAAAAAAAAAAAAAAAGGTCTGTTATGTTTTGACTTTAGCTCCATCTTTTTTAGTTAGCTTTCATTTCATAGATTGGGCAGATTCTTCCAAAAACCTCAGTGGAAATCCCCTGGGAAGGATGGATCTTACTTTGTCTTCCAGGAGGGTTGAGGTCCCCATCTCCTCGGGTGAACCACAGTGAAGTCATCTGCCAGACTGATCTCATCCCACCTTACAGTCATGAGACTTCTGATATGAGGGGAAATCACATGACTTTATTAATAACGCGAAAGCGTTGAAGTCTTGGGTGGAGACGCAGTCTTGCCCACCACATCGCCCATCTGTAGTCAACCTCAAACATAACGAGCATCATCAAGGTGTCTGTCCCTGGATCCTAGACTGTGATTGTAAACAAGTCCTCTCTGAAAGCCACTGGGGATCAACAGTCTTTAACGGGAGCACCCAGCCCGTGGGCTTTGGGACTACACAGCCATACACGTATCCCAAGTTGGCCGGTTTTAAAGAACGTAAAGATTACTTACAGATTGTTATTTTTGAAGTTTCTTCTCTGGACCATTTTTAAAGTCTTGGCTGAATCTGTTTTCTGTTTTGTTGGCTTTTTTTTCCCTTGATCTCAAGCCATGTGGGTTCTTATCTTCCCAAGCACAGACTGAACCCACGCTCTCTGCATTGGGAGGCGAGGTCTTAACCACCGGACCACCAGGGAAGTCCCTAGATCATCTTTTTAAATATAAGTGCATTCTTTCTTTCTGACTCTGCTGGGTTTTTGGTGCTGCGTGGGTTTGTCCCTAGTTGTGCTGAGCTGGGGGGGCGGGGGTGGGGAACTAATGTCTCGTTATGGTGTGCTGGCTTGTTATTGTGGAGGCTTCCCTTGTTGGGGAGCACGGGGGATCCAGAGCACAGGCTCGAGAGTTGTGGAGCACGGATTTTATTTGCTCCATGGCATGAGGGATCATCCAGGACCAGGGACTGAACCTGTTATCTCCTGCATCAGTGGGTGGATTCTTCATCACTGAGCTACCTGGGAAGCCCACCTCGGTTGTATCTTTCTTAACTCACATGAGAAGCGAGTTGCATCATACTCAGGGCAAAGGATTGCTCCGTCGCGTTCTCTCTCTGTCTCTCTCTCAGTCACACACACACACACACACATACACACACACACACACATGCATGCACGCATGCACACGCATGCGCACACACACACTCACACGCACACCTCACAGGTCCTTCTGGGTTTCAGGCTGAATCACCTTTCCCCCTTGAGAACCGCAAGCATCCTCAGTCCTCCTCCTCCCCCAGTCCCGTCCACGTGTCCACGGGCACCCGGAGCCGTCCCCTCCCAGGAAAGCCTTCCCTTAACCAGTCTCCAGGCCTCTGCAACACCCCCCTATAAAAAGCTGGAGAGTAGGAGACTCAGAGGTTGAGGAGACCCCCAGCTTGAGACGTTTTGGCCCCAAAACAATCAGTGTGCTGTGTTTCTCTCTTCTGTGGCTGAGAACATTATTTCAATGTGTATAAATTTATATTTAAAGATTCCATGATCCTTATAGTCTCTCTTCTTTCGCTTTTACAGATAGCATGAGCCTCAAACAATGGAGATGTTTTTTAGCCTCGGATGCCCTCGGGTCATTCCGACTGGCTGGTTCCCCCAGGGCTTTGAGACAGTACTTCTAACATTTGCAGAAAGACTGCCCCAGACAAATTTCCCCTTTCATCTGTCTGCTCTGTGAGAATAGGACCAGGCAACCACTTGCAGCCCACAAGATTTCAGCTAGTATGCACAGGGCACTTGAAATGAGAGGGGCAGAGACATCATTTTGCTGACCAAGGTCAGCATTTTCACAGCTATGGTTTTTCCAGGAGTCATGTACCGATGTCAGAGTTGGACTGTAAAGAAAGCTGAGCGCTGAAGAATTGATGCTTTTGAACTGTGGTGTTGGAGAAGGCTCTCGAGAGTCCCTGGGACTGCAAGGAGATCAAACCAGTTCATCCTAAAGGAAACCAACCCTGAATATTCGTTGGAAGGACTGACGCTGAAGCTCCAATACTTCGGCCACCTGATGCGATGAGCCAACTCGTTGGAAAAGACCCTGATGCTGGGAAAGATTGAAGGTGGGAGGAGAAGGGGACGACAGAGGATGAGATGGTTGGGTGGCATCACTGACTCAATGGACATGAGTTTGAGCAAACTCTGGGAGTTGGTGATGGACAGGGAAGCCTGGAGTGCTGCAGTCCATGGGGTCGCAAAGAGTCGGACACGACTGAGCGACGGAACAGCCAGGGACGCGGCCTTCCTGGGGCTCATCAGCGTGCCCCGCGAGTGCCTTGTCAGAGTGGCAGAGATGTCTTTTCTCCAGTGCCTCATTCCTCAATCATGTGGTTTCTTTCAAGGCACTTTCTTCTCTTTATAAAGAACATGCCCTTTCATATCTCACCGAAATCAAACGCCCAGTGGTGGCTTGGAAGCGACGCAAGACGGTTGGAGAATTCCTAGAGAAAACAGAAAACTTTTCTTGGCTCATTTCTTAAACTTGTCAGCTACCCACCATACATTTGATTTCCGTTTATTTCCACTGTCAGGGCTTTTGTTAGCCTGGTGTTTGCTGTCTGTGTGCTAAGTCACTCAGTCCTGTCCAACTGTGCAACCCCATGACCTGTAGACCTGCCAAGCTCCTCTGTCCATGGGATTCTCCAGGGAAGAATACTGGAGTGGGTTGCCACAAGGGGGCTTCAGTTCACGGGGTCCCAGAGAGTCGGGCACGACTGAGCAACTAACCGTACAGTGAATAAGAAAACTGGTGACTTCTACCGGCTTAGAAAAACCGGAACTGGAATGATTCAAATGACGTCTTTGTTTTGCGTTTCCTATCCTATTAAACCTGGCTTTTTGCATCTATACCCTGTTTGCTGAAGCTCAGTAAACCCCTGTATCTTCCACTTGGGTTATAATCGCTCAGTGCTTACGCCCTTACTGCAATTGCCCCCAAAAATAACCAAAAAGAGAAACCAAAAAAAAAAAAATAGCTTGGCAGGACAGACAGTAGGAAGAACACGATTTCTTCTTTCATACATTGAGCTCCAAGGATGATCCTGAGCACTCAGGATACTCAAATCTGAGCTGATACAACTTAATAACAAAAAGCTGATACAACTCAATTGAAAAATGGGCAGATCTAAACAGACGTCTCTCCAAAGATAACATACAGATGGCCCACAGGCACAGGAAAAGATGTTCATTGTGGCTAATTATGAAAGAAATGCAAATCAAAGCTACCACGACGTATCAGCTTACATTGGTCAGAATGGCCATCATCAAAAAGTCTACAAGTATTGAGAACGGGCTTCGCTAATAGCTCAGCGGGTAAAGAATCCGCCTGCAATGCCGGAGACCCTGGTTCGATTCCTGGATGGGGAAGATCTGCTGGAGAAGGGAAAGGCTGCCCACTCCAGTATTCCTGGGCTTCCGTGGTGGCTCAGATGGTAAAGAATCTTCCTGTATTGTGGGAGACCTGGGTTCGATCCCCTGGAGAAGGGAAAGGCTCCCCACTCCAGTATTCTGGCCATGTCTCTTACGTCTTCTGCATTGGCAGGTGGATTCTTCACCACTAGAGACCCCTGGGAATTCCTAGCCAAGACATGGAAGCAGCCTAAGCCTCCACTGACAAGACAAATGGGCAAAGAACATGTGGTACACAGCGGAATATGGCTCAGCCATAAAAGAATAAAGCGAAGCCATTTGCAGCAGCATGAGGGGACCTAGAGATGATCGTACTAAGGGGTACTGAGTGAAGCAAGTCAGACAGAGAAAGACAGAGGCCACAGGCTATCACTCATATGTGGAATCTAAACCATGACGCAAGGATCCATCGATAAGACGGAAGAAGACTCACAGACAGACGTCTGGTGGTCAAGAGCGAGGCACGGAGTGCGGATTTGGGGTTAGCGGATGAAAACTATCACACATAGGGTGGATACACAACAAGGACCTACCATAGAGGACAGGAAACTATATCCAATATCCTGTGATAAACCATCGTGGACAAGGACAAGACAATGCGTGTGTGTGTGTGTGTGTGTGTGTGTGTGAGTGTGTCTGTCACCCCTTCAGTTGTGCGTGACTCTTTGTGACCCCATGGACTATAACCCACTTGGCTTCTCTGTCCATGGAATTCTCTAAGCAACGATGCTATACATATATATATATATATACACATGTACATATATAGCTAAATCACTTTGCTGCACCGCAGAAATCAGAAATTAACACACTACTCTAAATTAAGCACACTTCAATCACTTCCAAAAAAAGTGAACGTGTCTTGCAAATGAAACTTCGCCAAACCTGCCGTGGGAACACGTGGGAACACGCACACTGGTATTTAAATAAAAACACAGACCTGGTTAGAATACAATTGCTGCCCGGTTCCTGTTCTCTGCTGAGGTCTCCTTTTCCAAAGGAGATGGGGGCCAAGTTCTTATCATCTGGGGGTTGGGGGTGAGGATGATATCCCTGTGAAAGAAACCAAAGCATGGGACTTTATTAATAGGTTTACGGGACAGTTATTAAAGTCGGTGGCATTCATACTTTGATGTATTAGAGAATGTCTTCCTATAACTAATAGAGAACAGTCTTCCTTTTTACTGATAACGTTTGATGATTTTATAAGAGCCTGCTTCAGAAAGTTTATGCATCTTATATATTCTTTTCCTAGCCCAGTTGACAGAATGCAAGCCATACCTGTTCTAGACACACACCCAAGCTCCCTGCCTAATGAAGATTCCAGCATCGGTCCTTCACCCAGGAACCTTATACAAGAACCAGAAAAACCTGACCTGCCTCTCTCCGACCAGACGTGAACCAGGGTCACTTGCGTTAGACATTCTGACTCAGATGGAGTCATCAGGAAAAGATGCTTCATCTGTCAGTCTGATTTGAGGATTAGCAAATGTTTCGTTTTTAATTACAAGCCCATGCCCTTTAAGGATAAAGAACAAAGAATTAAAAGTAATTTTTTTTTTCTGTGCAATGACGGAGATTTGTTTTGTTGACAGGGTGGAACTCAAACACTGTATCTCACACTCTGAGTACCTTTGTGCTAAGCTGCTTGAGTCGTGTCTGAGTCTTTGTGACCCCGTGGACTGTAGCCCACCAGGCTCCTCTGTCCATGGGATCCTCCAGCAAGAATACTGGAGTGAGTTGCCATTCCCTCCTCCAGGGGATCTTCCCGACCCAGGAATTGAACCCAGGTCTCCTGTGATGGCAGGTGGATTCTTTAGCACTAGCTCCACCTTGGAAGCCCATCTCCCACCCTAAATGGATTAGTAATGGCTACACAAATTTCAGTTGATTTTAGTAGATTTTGTGAGATTCACTTCTTATTATGTCTCCTGCTTTCTCTTCTTGAAGTAGACATTTCAGTAAAAGTAATATAGTGATTGAATATGAACATTTGCAGTAGATGAATATTTCATTTTATGAAAAAAAAGACGGGCAAGAGACATTTGGTGAGTCTAACTATAGGAATGTACTAGATTTGATTTCTTCCATTCAGTGATGCAGAGTTAAATCGTAGGAGGCTTTCACAGAGAAGACCAATGCTGTTACACAGATCACAAAGTTTTGGTTCTAAAAACTCACTCATATTTACGTTCACAGAGTGGCAGTTGAAATGTTTCGCTGGTCAAGGTTGATGTTTTAAAAACACTTATGGACATGCTGTTAGATTTTTTTTTTTTTTTTAAAGCTGCCCCAAAGCCCTTGGTTTGTCAACTGGAGATGTTTCTGCGAGAGCAAATAACTGATATCAAAGATCTTTCTGCTGGTTTTAATGGCTACTTTGAAAGTGTTAGTTGCCCAGTTGTGTCTGACTCTTTGTGACCCTGTGGACTGCAGCCCGCCAGGCTCCTCTGTCCATCGGATTCTCCAGAAAAGCACGCTGGAGTGGGTTGCCATGCCCTCCTCCACGGGATCATCCCGACCCAGGGATGGAACTCAGAACTCCTTCGTTGCAGGCAGCTTCTTTACCGTCTGAGCCACCGGAGAAGTCTTGATACTTCTTTAAACGTGTTCTCCCTTACGTGGGACTCACGGGGCATGGCTGACAATTTCCCTAGCGGTGAGCATCAGAGAGCTACAGCTAAGATACTATGTGTTTACAAAAGATATGCTAGAGGTCACTTTGCCCGTCTCTCTGCAACAATGAAGAACCGCAGTGAATTATAAATATGTGTTGATACTGTGATAAAGTGCATGAACCTGCAGTAGCAAATTGTGTGTTAGGAACAGGGAGGTAATGTGCAGTGTGTGTTTCTTTTGGGGTGTGGATAACCTTTCTGGAACAGCATTTTGAGGCTGTCCTGGTGGCTCAGTGGTAAAGAATCTGCCTAAAAAATGCAGGAGATACAAGAGGTGTGTGTTCAATCCCTGGATCAGGAAGATCCCCTGGAGAAGTGAATGGTAACCCATCCCAGTGTTCTTGCCTGGAGAATCCCACGGACAGAGGAGCCTGGTGGGTTACAGTCGTAAAGTCAGACACCAGTGAGTGACAGATCATGTAGGCACAGCATTTTTCCAGCAAAAGAATCAATCAAGACATAATTCCACTGCTTCCCAAATGCTCAAACCCTTGGTTTAGTGGTGGTGGTTTACTTGTTAAGTTGTGTCTGACTCTCGTAACCCCATGGACTGTAGCCCTGCCAGGCTCCTCTGTCCATGGAATTCTTCAGGCAAGAATACTGGAATGAGTTGCCATTTCCTTCTCCAGGGGATCTTCCCAACCCGGGGATCGAACCCGGGTCTCTTGCATTGCAGGTAGATTCATTACCATCTGAGCCACCGGGGAAGCTTGCTCAAGGCTTTAACCATCTTGAAATAATGAGCTTCTTGTTATAAAATTGTGTCCATGTCCCTCCCAAACTCCCTGACTATCCCTTTCCCACTATCTCGGCTTCATTTTTAATGTTTGCAAATCAGATGAGGGTTGACCACATTGCTCTATGAATTTTCATGGGACCTTTTCCTATTGAGATAAACAAAATATATAGCTTACTATAGCCAGCTGGAAGAGTGTCTTCCCTTGAGATTTGGAAAATAAGGAAGAGAGAGCAAATGACCTCTTACAGTCCTGTTTCACACTCAACCGAGTCTTCTGGCTAAACCATGGGTTGAAAGAGTCAAGTGTTTAATTCCCAAACAAATCCATATATAGCCCATAGAAATATGGCCATGAAAGACAGTACTGTGGATTTATCGAAGAAAACCTGCAGAAAAAGGCAGTTGATTCTGCCTCTGGGTAAGTCAGAGCTCACACAAAGCTGAAAATAAGTTCTTTGTTTTTTTTTTTTAAGAAGTGGATCGGCTGTCCTAATAGGTCTGTAGTCATCTGGATAAAAGACACACTCAATTTATTTTGGTAGACCTTGAAATTGAATGACCAATTTGGTCTGGCCATTAAGTCAGTTTTGATTTGGTCTGGGCATGAAAGAAAGCTTCTGCCAGTTTGAATGATGTAAAAAAAAAGAAAAAGAAAGAAAAAAACTTTTAAAGTCAGTGTTGAGCATCATTTAGAAAAAGTTTTTGCTTTTCATAACATAAAAACAATGATAAAGCAGAGTATGGCTCTTCCTCCTGAAACTCAAATATGAAAATTGTGTGATGAGTTCCATTTAGGAATGCTTACCTTCGCTTTGAGGTCATGGGACTTCCCACCCTATTTTTTTAAATATTTCCTCCCCCCATTTCACTGTTTTAAAAGTTAGAGGCAAAACAGAAGAAATCTCTCCCACAGTTAGGCCTTAAACCTTAAACAAAGAAGTCATTTACTTAATGAGGGTTATCTTTGTTAAGCGAGATAAGACTATTGTATGTAAAGACTGCTCTGAATACGCCACCTGTTTCATTCTGCAGACAAAACATTCAGCATGAGAAATGGAACACCCCATCCTTCATCCTCCGTAATTAACATGCATTTCCTGGAAGCAAGGATGTGCAAAGTGCCATAAATTCCCACATGCAGGGTCAGTATCTACACCACAGTCTTTTGCAGGAGTCCAGTCAGTGATGTGTGTGCCTAAAATATCTAGGCAAGTCGACTGTGGGATTGGGAAGATTTATTTTTTTCTTCAGCCAGAAGACAAAAGGGAAATGGGGGGGAAATTTTTTTTTTCTTTTTACTTAGTAAAAAAATGGAATAATTTAAAACAAAAATAACAGAGGTTGAGCCTAATAAACTTTCAAAATCATGGTTTTATGCTTAAACCCTGGGTTGACCATTAGAAGAAGGAAGCTGGCAAGCAGGATTTTTTCTGAAGTCAAGGACAGAGGAAGAGGGAGAAATCTCAAAGGCAATTCTAGGTCCTTCAAGCAGCCCTTTAGCACACAGCCTAAAAGTTAAAAATTATGTTTTGCTCAGTGGACCTGCTGAGTACCTAAGCCAGGAAAGTTGGCCCCTTGAATAGCTCCAAGGGACTGCTCTGAACAGGTGAGGGAGGGGTCAGCATGTATAGTTCTTGCAAGAAAGATCAGGTATCTGGAAGATCAAAGGATTACTATTAAAAAAAAACAAGCATTTCGAGGTAATGACTTGAGAGGTTTTCTATGTATGGGAAAATGCAGGAATCTGGGCTCCTTGAAATCATTCCTGGGCTTTCCAGACAGCTCAGCTGTTAAAAAATAAAAAAAAAGAAAAAAAGAAAATCCACCTGCCAATGCATGAAGACACCAGGGACGTGAGTTCAATCCCTGGGTCAGGTAGATCCCTTGGAGAAGGGAATGAAACCCTTCCTCTGATACACACCTCAGCTCTTAGCGAGGGCCAAGGACCCTGAATCCCCTCAGGGTGTATAGTCAGGGGTGTGGTGAGACGGAATTATCTCTGGCCAGTATCAATAAACATGCATGAAATAGCCATCAGCCCTTGCAAACCTCCAGAAGTGAATGGGGGCTCCCAAAAGGGAATACAATGATGAAGATCCAGTCTGAGATATCAAAACAAAAAACAAAACAAAAAAACAGGATTTGGCCCCAGATAGCTGAAAGGAATGAATTTGGTGAGCCCAGAGGCTTGCAGCATCCTCCCATGTTAGAGCCAAAAGCTCCGGGGAACCAAGTCGCTCAGAAGGACAGCCTACAGTTTATTACACCGGCAGGTCCGAGACAGAGTATCCTTTTTAGCCAGGGACCCCGACTGGTTTTTGTGGAAATCTTATGTACCTTAAGTGTCCGACGTGCTCAAGCCCACACCCGCAGATTCCTTAAACCTAGCCTGGAACATGTTAAAATGTTAAAGCGAGATGCTATGACTCATAATCAGAAGGGTCAGCTCCTTCTACATTGCAACTGACTCCAGTGGATGCCGTTAAGATTACAGAAAGGTGACTGACCACATAGGGGACTGTTACAGTCCTTCTGGTGGAGGGAAATCTTGGTATGGAATCTGGTGTCTGTCAGTCCGGGAGGGCTGTTTGGCAGTAGGTGTGTGATCTCCATGGCTACCAGGCATGTCGTCCAAAGTTCACTGGGAATGTTAAGATGGAGCTTAGCTTGCTTCTTTTTCAAGATGAAGTCAGCTTCAGCCTGTTCCTTTCCTCCTTCACCCAAACACAGAAGAACACTGAATTCTTTTCCTGGATATCTCATTTCCCTTTTGTTGTTAAGTCACTCAGTCCTGACTCCTTGCCACCCCATGGACCGCAGCACGCCAGGCTTTCCCCGTCCATCACCGACTCCTGGAGTTTGCTCAGCCTCTTGTCCATCGAGTCGGTGATGCCATCCAACCATCTCATCCTCTGTCATCGTCCCCTTCTCCTCCTGCCCTCCATCTTTCCCAGCATCAGGGTCTTCCTCACCTCAGAATAGTCTCTGATGTTCAGGCCGCCTGCTCCCTTTGTTGCAAACGTGAAAACAGACTGACTCCCCAGTGGTTTTCCAAGAGCTACTGAGATGCTGCCTCCAGGGGCTCGGGGGTCCTAAACGTTCCCACCAAGTAAGATAACCCTCTACTTTCAGCGCGAGCCTGCTAAGTCGCTTCATTCGTGTCTGACTCTCTACAGGTCGTGACTAATATAGGTAGTTGCAATGGCTTGATGACTGGGATATCCTTTCTTATTGATATAGCAGGTGATTTTTTTTTTTTTTTGTCCACAGTTTGAAGTCAGTGTGGACAGGGTTGCAGGAAGATGGAGCTATCTAAGGTGTATCCTACCCCCAAATGTTGACTGCCCGAGTCTGCAAGGCTCCCAGACCCCATGAGAATGGTCAAGGGCCGCCAAGGCAGAATCTGAAATGCGCCCTGGGTCTCTTAAGAGCTGCTATTACAAGGGAACCTCCAAAGACAGGAGGGTTTAGGGTCAGGCCTGTGGGTGACGCTCTGTTACCTTCTGCAGTTAACAGAGTGGAAAGTACTCAGGTATACAACCTGCATGATGACAATTATCACCCAATCTCCTCCAATTATTAACTTTAATTCGACCTAGCCTCTTAGCTATTAGAGGTTTGGGATGCGGACGCCTAGAAATATGCTCTCCAAGCAGATTTTTGGATACAGAAAGGAGATAGGAAAAGAAAAAAATCATCGTGTTTTTGAAAAGTGCCAAATGGATTCTGAGGAAAATCTTATTTCGGAGAAAATAATTAAGTGAATGTTGTTTTCTCTTTAATGGCTTCCCGCTTTAAAACCAAACGTGCTTGGGTTAACACTTTTCGACTTCTAATTGAATCTTCACAGTTCCCTTTATTATGAGATGGGGTTATAAGAAGAGGTGCTGACTTTAATGTGATTATTACTATTGTCACATGGAATTATGCCAGCAAAGATTATGTTGCAACTGTAGTTGTTTACGCTTTTCTCTCTCTTCTCCTCGTGGAATTTCACTCAATACAGCAATGGCTTCGGATGGAAGATAAGATATATCCTTAAGGGCCAGTAGTCAATTTCTATTTCCCAGGTATAAACAACTCTTTTTAAAAAAAATATTTATTTTAATTAATTACTTTGACTGCGCTGGGTCTTATTTGCAGAGGTCAGGCAGTCTAGCTGTTGCATGCAAACTCTTGGTTGTGGCATGCAAAATCAGGCCCCTTGCATTGGGAGCTGAGGGTCTTAGACATCAGGCCACCAGGGAAATCCCCATAAACAACTCTTCAAAGAGTTAAACTGCAGCTACAGAGTTCAAGAAAAATAAACTGAGACATTTGTCTTCTATATGCACCCACTCAATTATTCAACGGGCAGTTTTAAAAAGGACATCTATAACATATCTGTATATAATGGCACATGTTTCTACGGACTTATCTATAGTTTTTCTATACTTATCTTTCTACAGATTTATCTATAGTTTTATTTGATGAATCGCAGGGTTTTTTTTTTTTTTCCTCTTGGACATTTCTTTAAACCGTTTGTCACATGAGGATGATTTTGAAAAATGTGCACCTGAAATTTCAGCGTCAACAACAACAAAAAAATCCCAATTAGTGAACTCATCTTATTTTTCGTTTTCATGTGATTTCTTTTTTTTTCACGCTTCATCTCCTGCCTGGAGGTCTCAGGGAAACTGTAAATCAATATATTTCCAGGTACCATATGGTTTCTCTAGACTCTCAGACCATGTTTCAGTTGCCCAAAAATGTGTTTCTAAGATGAATGCTTGTTTTGAAAAGGAAGATTCTACAGGTAGACTTGTGAGAAACACAGCCGTCAAGGGTGAATGCTTCTATCATGGAAAAAAAAATGAATCAATAACACGAGTAGGGCTTCTTTGATAAAGAATCTGCCTGCCAACGCAGGAGACGGGAGTTCGATGCCTGGTCCAGGAAGATTCCACACGCCTTGGAGCAACTAAGCCCCAGCACTGCAACGAGAGAAAAGTTCAAACTGCAAGGAAGACCCAGCACACCCAAAAATAAATAAGGAAATAATCAACAAATCATAGTCATGGAAGTAGACCCTGATGCTGGGAAAGACCGAAGGCAGGAGGAGAAGGGGACGACAGAGGATGAGATGGTTGGATGGCATCAACAACTCAATGGACATGAGTCTGAGTAAACTCTGGGAGTTGGTGATGGACAGGGAGGCCTGGCGTGCTGAGGTTCACGGGGACGCAAAGAGTCGGACACGACTGAGCAACTGAACTGAACTGATTACTCTTGGCTAAAGCATATCTTTCCATGCTGTTTTTATTAGGAATTTTTGGGCAAAACTGTTGTTGAGCCATCTATGCATGAAGAGTGTCTTTGTGTCTCTTATTAACGGTTGCATCATGAACAGCTGTGACTGGTGTTTCATATTCTCAGAGGTCATCCTCAGACATCTAAAACACACTGTGGATGACACCGTGTCTGGCACGTGACCCCCCAAGGATTCCTGCTTTCCGGTATTCATCACTTTGTGTAACCTGCTTCCATAGTGTCCTCGGGGGACAGCAGACCTGTTTCTAGACAGGGAACATATGAAGGCAGACTACACGTGGTTCCACGTTCGTTGACTTTGAGTTCATGGACAAGAAGGTTACTTTGGGTGGGTCTGACTTAACCCAAAGAAGGTTTCTTTTTCATGTTTGTTTATATTTTTCATATTTGTGGATTTCTTTTATTTTTGGCTGCACTGGGTCTTTCTGCGCGGGCTTTCTGTATTAGTCACGAGTGGGAGCTGAATAGTTCCCAGTGAATAGCGGAATAGCTCTACTTATGGTGTTGGGGCTTCTCATCGCAGGGGCTTCTCTTGTTGCAGAGAAAGGCTCTGGAATACAGGCTCAGTAGTCCTGGCCCCCGGGCACAGTTTCCCTGCAGCACGCGGGGTCCTCCCGGACCGGGGATCGAACCGGTGTCCCTTGCACAGCAAGGGGGATTCTCAACCTGCGGACCAACCAGGGAGGCCCCTTAATCTGATGACGCCTTGAAAGAGGGGCTGGGTCCTCCCTGAGATAAAGGCTGTCCCCGTGGGTTGACGAAGTGGAAAGCTGTGCTGGAGACACGCTGGGCTCCGTCTATGTTGGATCCATTGCGAGCCGATGCCAGTGACCCCCACCTTCTGCTTTACCAGCTTGTGTATGTCCCTCTCCTCCGGCATGCCCAGGATCTCAGGGTGGATGTCCATTCCCTGTTTTCCGAGTGCTTAGTCACTCAGTCATGTCCGACTCTTTGCGACCCCATGGACTGCAGCCCACCAGGCTCCTCGGTCCATGGGGAATCTCCAGGCAAGAATGCCGGAGTGGGTTGCCACGCCCTCCTCCAGGAGATCTCCCCGACCCAGGGATCGAACCTGATCCTCTCATGTCTCCTGCATTGGCGGGTGGGTTCTTTACCACTAGCGCCGCCTGGGAAGCCCCCTGTTTCCCGATGCCCCATAAATCTCCATCCTGCTGGCAGACTCTTAGGAACATTCTCATGCAGATGCTAAAGAGGTAGGGGTCAGGAGTCGTATTGCAAGGCCCACCCAGTGAGCTAAAGAGATTGTCCTCCAGGATATGAACTCTGCCAGAGAGTCAGAAATGGCCAGAGTATTCAGTTCTGTGGTCACGAGGAATTGCAGTGGATTCTTCTCTCGAAGCTCCAGATGAAAATACAGCTGGTCAAAGACTAATCTGCTCCCTTGTAAGACTGTAAACACCAGATCCACCTAAGCTGTGAACAGATGCCAGACCTGCAACAACGTTGTGATCATAGCTGATTTCGTTTGATAAATGCTTTAAGGTGCTGTGTGCCGAGGTGACTGTTACACATTTAGCAGTAGCTAAGAAACTTTGTGAAAGACATGCTGCGCCTCCCTGGAGAAAGGAACTATATTAATATATTAGAGGAAGACCCAAATTTGAAAGGTCTACATGGACCCTACTGGAAGTTGACAAAATAGAACAGTAGTCTCTAGAAGAAAACCAGGCTCTTTAGATAGGAATCTAAATTTGCTTTCCCCAGCAAGATTTTATTGTTTTCTGGAAGACAAAATTATGGGGTTTCCCCGATAGCTTAGTGGAAAAGAATCCGCCAGCAATGCAGGGGACCCAGGAGATGTGGATTTGATTCCTGGGTTGGAAAGATGCCATAGAGGAGGAAATGGCAACCCACTCCAGTATTCTGGCCTGGAGAATTCCATGGACTATAATGTCCCTGGGGTTGCAAAGGGTCAAGCCCTGTGAGAGGGACCTAAAAAATATATATATATATATATTTAATAAAGCTATCACTGTTATTTTTGTTGTACTGATTCTTTTCCCAGGAACTGAATGTGCAGAAAGGTGAATGTTTCTCAGCTAGTATTATTATATATTTTTTTTCCTGCTTCTCAGATCTGATAGGAATCCTCTTCAGAGAGGACTTGCCTGAAGAGCCATTCTTCCCAGAACACAGGACCCTCTCTGGGTTGTGTGACAGGTTTAAATATCAGGCCTCTCCTCTTGCAAGGTCTCTGTAATTATCTGCCTGCTATGCTCATTCCCAAACCTCAACAAGCTATTGATGTTCGAGGTGAGCACATTGATTTTTCTCCCTCTCTCTTGTATTACAATGCCAAGAGCCTTTAATACATGGGGGTGGGGGGGTGGCCTTTATGTGAGCTCAGTCAAGTCTCCCTGACGGAGCGTCTGCTAAGATACCCTGCAGACATCTAAGCTGATCACCGATAAGGCCTGGCTGTTGAACCATTGCTCATCTCTGCTTGGACTGCAATCTCCGACCAAAATCCAAACCGTAAAGCTCTCCCCTAGTTATGTAACTCTTCACATCATACTTTAAAAAAAAAAAATATTCTAATTGTTTGTGTGTGACAAGCCTTTGTGATTTGTGACTGTTTCTTCCGGGCTCAGGTTACTTGATTTAGTAAAAGGAAATCTCAACTTCTGCTTATGTAAAGTGGTGCAGTCACTGTGGGGAAGAGGATGGAAGGTTCTGAAAAAAATAAAAATGCAAATACCATATGATCCAGTACTTCTATTCCTGGCTATTCATCAAAACAAAAAACAAAAAAATGCTAATTTTATTGAATTATTTTTTGCCCACAGTGCATGGCTTGCGGGATCTTAGTTCCCCCACAACGGATTGAACTCACGCCCTCAGTAGTGAAAGTGCAGAATCCTAACCAGTGGACCACCAGGGCATCCCCCTCAAACACTCATTTTAAAAGATGCACGCACTCCGGGATTCACAGCGGCCGTGTTCATGACAGCCAAGACATAGAAGGAACCCAAGTGTCCATGCACAGGTGAATGGATAAAGAAGATGTGGTTCGTATACACAACGGAATATTACTCAGCCATGAAAAAGACCAAGGTAATGCCATTCACAGCAACATGGATGGGCTTGGACAGTATTATGCTAAGTGAAATGTCAGAGAAACACAGATACTGTATGACCTCACGTATATAGCAAGTCTAAAAAATACAACAAACTAGGGAATATAACAAAAAAGCGGCAGACTCACAGACACAGAGAATAAAGCGGTGATTACCAGTGTGGAGAGGGAAGATGGGGAGGGGCAAAATACAGGTAGGAGACCCAGAAGTACAAACTACTAGGTTTAAAACGAGCTACGAGGATAAATGGTACAACATGGAAAATGTAGCCAACATCTTATAAAAGCTATAGACGGAGCATAATCTTTAAAAATAATGAATCGCTATATTGCACACATGTCCTTATATAATAACACTGAATGTCAACTATGAAGTGAAAGTGAAGTCACTCAGTCGTGTCCGACTCTTTTGCGACCCCGTGGACTGTAACCCTCCAGGCTCCTCTGTCCGTGGGATTCTCCAGGCAAGAATACTGGAGTGGGTTGCCATGCCCTTCTCAGGGGATCTTCCCGACCCAGCGATCAAATGTGGATCTCCTGCATTACCGGCAGATTCTTTAATGTCTGAGCCAATAGAGAAGCCTCCATACTTCATTTTTTTTTTTAAAAAAAAAAAAAGATCTTTAATGTGAATGGAATCAAACAACAAAAGGGAAACAAGAGTCTAGGTCTATGGACTAGAAAATGTTTATGGTCCTGTTTATCTCTAACCTCCTAGGACACTTACCACTGATACAGTCATAGGTTACTGACTGGAAAAAAAAAATAATAATAGACATCGTTACTGCTTAGTATGGCGGCTCTAGGAACATACAACTATGACCACCACGAAAAATGTGGGCAGTCCAGTGTGAGAGAAGCTTTGAGTACGACATAGTCAGCAGATTTCAAAGACTTAGAACAAGTCCCTCCAAAAAGACATTGTGGTGTTATTTGTATACAAATTGCGTGTGGAAATGATAGTCTTCTCTATAGTGGGTTACGTGGTGAATTGTATTACTAAAGTGAACTTCATCTGTTTCAATTTACTTATTTTAAAGTGGGTTCCAGAGAAAGGAGAAGTCACACGATATGAAGGGAATTTGAGGTCTGCTGAAAGATATCAGGCAAAAGGAGAAGGGGACGATAGAGGATGAGACAGCTGGATGGCATCACCAGCTAGATGGACATGAGTTTGAGCAAGCTTTGGGAGATGGTGAAGGACAGGGAAGCCTTACTGATTACGCCAAAGCCTTTGACTCTGTGGATCACAACAAACTGTGGAAAATTCTTCAAGAGACGGGAATACCAGACCACCTGACCTGCCTCCTGAGAAATCTGTCTGCAGGTCAAGAAGCAACAGTTAAAACCTGACATGGAATGACAAAAATGGCAACCCACTGCGGTATTCTTGCCTGGAGAATCTCATGGACAGAGGAGCCTGGTGGGCTACTGTCCATGGGGTCGCAAAGAGTCGGACACGACTGAGCGACTGAATAACAGCAAAGATCATGAGTTCAACTTTGCTTCATTGTAACGTCCACCTTGGAAACTTTTCCCTTTTTACTGTAGCACGATTAAATAGATGTCAATCACGTTCTTCTCAGCACATTTCCCACGTGTCTTCTTAGCAATTACAGCCTGTTTCCTCAGCACCAGGTTTGACGATTGTCAGCACTCGAGAATGTTTTAAGTTTGCCGTGCTTCCTGGCAGAATGTTCAGAACCAGGATTAAAAACCTGCAAGGCTAAGCTCTCAAGTTTTCTTCTTAGCCGTTTTTTTCCTGCAAGTTTTATGGTTCATATTTATATTACTACTAATGATTCCTTCCGTATCTCTAGGCAGAAAACACAGGTTGAAAGGTGTCCTCAGAAATTAAATCAATAGTTACATAACTGTCGCGGTGGGCACGGCAAAGTTTAACCCAGACCTCAGAATGGATTATTTCTTATGTAAAATGTAAACTTGAGATGACTGATCTTAACAACTGGCTGCTTCAAAGATACATCAAACCTTCAGTGAAAGGTTGACGTTTTCTTTGTCCAGAGATGAACTCGTGATTAATCTTTATCTAACAAGGAGCTGTATGTGAAGCAGCATTTGATTTCAAATGACTACTTCAGCAGAGAAAGATGTAAATGAGCCGAATCCACCTGCAGAATCCAGTGTTTTACAAGCCTCTTGTGCAAAGTGACGACTGTCATATAAAGTCCATGACTGATTAAAACAGAAGCCTAGAAAACAAAAAGAAAAAGAAAAAAAGAAAAGGAAACAACAGCAAATAAAAACAGAACCCTACCTAACATCGTCTTAAGAGAAGTGAAGGAATTCAAGAATATTTAACCGGTGACTTTTCACTGATAGCCAGAGCACATGTGGAAACTTTAAAAGCGTGAGAACGCATAGAGGTCTACGAGCAAGAATCAACCATTCTTGGACAGCCGATTCAGAGTCACCATTTCCTAGAGGCTGGTGCAATGTTCTCTTTTAACCTTCTGCAAATAGTATAGTTTAGTACAAGGTACACCCGTGTACCCCCACACACACCCAGGTCCATGCATGCAATCCTTTTCACGGCTGCCTAGTATTGCACTTACAAATGGCTGTCATTACACTTTTGTCAACGGTGATTTTAGCATTTTTCTGCACTATCACAAAGCAACTGTGGGGTATATGCACCCTACCACCCAGATCTGTCTGCCGTAAGGGTGCTTATATACCTGAGTGCACCCCTACATGGAAGTCATGCTGGGTCACAGGCCGGGGCGCATTTTAAGTGTGGATCATCTCTGCCAAAGTTCCCCCTTAGGGAGCTGCCTGACTGACACTGTTATCTTCAAAACTTACTAGGTGTGATCAAGCTTTCAGATCTCTACTGGAAGGTTTAAAAATATGGGTTCCCATCCATGTTTGTATTTCTTTACTTTTGAGGGAAAAATGATTTCCCACTTGTTTAAATTTATTATATAAACTTAATATATATTATACATTAACTTAATATCTATATTAAGTTAATATCTATAAATACATATAATTTATGTATTAACTTAACATATATTTATATATAAAAATTTTATATATCTAATACATTTAAATAACTGAGAATTTATATATATAAATAACTTATTATATATATAAAATAAGGCTTTTGTATATATCTATAAATTTAAATAAGTGGGAATTTATATATGTAAATAACATATATATAAAATAAGGCTTTTGTATATATCTATAAATTTAAATACATGGGAATTTATATATGTAAATAACACATATATCAAATAAGGCTTTTGTATATATCTATAAATTTAAATACGTGGGAATTTATATATATAAATAACTTATATATATAAAATAAGGCTTTTATATATATCTATAAATTTAAATAAGTGGGAATTTATATATATAAATAACATATATATAAAATAAGGCTTTTGTATATATCTATAAATTTAAATGAGTGGGAATTTATATACGTAAATAACATATATATAAAATAAGGCTTTTGTATATATCTATAAATTTAAATAAGTGGGAATTTATATATATAAATAACATATATGTAAAATAAGACTTTTGTATATATCTATAAATTTAAATGAGTGGGAATTTATATATGTAAATAACATATATATAAAATAAGGCTTTTGTATATATCTATAAATTTAAATACGTGGGAATTTATCTATATAAATAATATTATCTATATAAAATAAGGCTTTTATATATATCTATAAATTTAAATAAGTGGGAAATTTATATAGACTCAGACAGTAAAGATTCTGCTTGCAATTGGGGAGACCCAAGTTCGATCCCTGGGTCGGGAAGATCCCCTGGAGATGGGAATGGCAACCCACTCCAGTATTCTTGCCTGGAGAATCCCATGGATGGAGGAGCCTGGTGGGCGACAGTCCGTGGGGTCACAAAGAGTCAGACAGGACTATGTGACTAACACTAATGCTATATATATATATGTATATTTGTTTCTCTCAAACTCTGTTGTGTTTATTGTTTGGGGTGAATATTCTGGACGTATTTTAAGCACGGTAGCCCACAGTCTGTCAGCTCTTTTAATGGTTGTCTTAGGTGTGGCCTTAGTCTGCAAAGGTTGTCATAAAGAAGATGCCAGACTAGGCGGCTTGGAGGAAAGACATTTACCTCTCGAAGTCCTGCAAGCTGGAATTGGAGATCAACCAGTCAGCAGGGCTGGCCTCTCTCCCGGGTGAGTAGACAGCCATCTCCTCCATGAGTGCTCACGTGGCCATCCATCCACGTGGGTCTGAGTCCTGACCTCCTCTTCTTATAAGGACCTCAGTCCTGTGGGGTCAGGGACTTCCCCCTCCCCAGTGACCTCATTTGACCTTCATCCCCTTTTTAAAGACCATCATCTCCAAATAAAGCACATTCTGAGGTCCTGGGGAGTCAGGGCGTCAGCACGTGAATGGCGCTTGGGGTGGGAACACAATTCTGTCTGGAACTTGTCAGCTTGGTTAGGCTATAGCGCGTGGTAGCTTAATCAAACACTAGTTTACACGTGGTCGTGACGGTATTTGGTCAGTGTGGTTAACATTCATGATCAGCAGACTTTAAGAAAAGTAGCTGAGTGGGAAGAGAGAAACTGGGAGGTTGGGATGAACTTGTACACATTCCTACACATAAAATAGATGACCAGTTAGGACCTCTCTATTCAATGCTCTGTGATGACCTATATGGGTAAAGACTCTAAAAGTGCATACATATACATGCATAATTGAATAACAAGTAGCTTGTCCTTCTTAATGAAAGGGGGTCTTTCCTGGTTAGATGAAAAGCCTTTATATCAGAACTGAGATTTCCCACCAAAAAAAAAAAAGGAAATTCTGTCTCAGGACTGAAACATCAACTCCTGCCTAACTTTCGAGTCTGTGTTACAGATTTTGAATGTGACAGTACCTTCCCTTCCAAATCCCAAATTGTGGGAGCCAATTCCTTGAAATAAATCATATGTGTGATTTATAAAAAAAAAAAGTGAATCCAACACAGTACATGATATACTTAAACACATTTGTAATATAAATAGATGTAAATTCAGGAGATGCAAGAAACATGGGTCAAGAAGATACCGTGGAGGAGGAAAGGGCAACCCACTGCAGTATTCTTGCCTGGAGAATGCCATGAACAGAGGAGCCTGGCGGGCGACGGTCCATGAGGTTGCAAAGAGTCGGACATGACTGAGCATCTAAACACAACATCCATGCACACACAACGTCCCGGGCATTCTGGAGTGTGTAAAGTGGAGCTGTTGGTTGCTCAGTCTGGTGAGTGACACGTATACAAATCTTTAGCTCAACTGATAGACCCCCCACATAGATAATGAACCATGTATTATAGAAGATACAGATCAAGGTGCCCTTGGGGTTCGTTCCCTGTCCAGGCTGGGAAGGAAGAATGAGTTCCAGACCTCTCCCTTGGGCTTGTGCATGGACGTCTGGTCGCCCTGCTTTCTTCACCAGGCCTTCTCCCTGGGTCTGTACCTCTGATCCAAATTTCCCCTTTTCTAAGGACACCGGTCTATCAGATCGGCGCCCACTGGGCAGGGATTCATCCCAACTCATCTGCCTCTTCACATAAGGTCCCATTCCGAGATGCTGAGAGTGGGACTTCAAACCATCAATGGGAGGGTCAGGGTTCAACTCAGACCAGGAGGGGCTGTGGTCCTTTTTTTATCAGCACGAAGAAAATATCACCTCCTGTTCCTTTCGTGTGTGTGTGTGTGTGTGTGTGTGTGTGTGTATGTGTGTGTGGCTAAAAGCTGAAAGGCAAGCGGGGCGGAGAGAGAGGCTTCTCTGAGCTGCCCCATGGTGCTCAGAAAGGATGACAGCTTTGAAATGACACGTGCAGAGAGTTTTACAATTCCAAAGGGCTGTTCTGAAGACCACAAAAGAGAGCGTGCAGGCTTCAAACTAGGTGGAGGGTGGGAGGGAGAATTCAGAGCGGGTTATGAGATGGGGGGGCATTTCAGGACAAGCTGAGAGGCCTCTTCTGAGAAGAGTTATTAACACAGAGGGGGGCACCTTTGCCCGACAGTAGACGTAGAACAGGGGGAAAAAAGCAGAGGAGGGCACAGTGCAGAAAGTTGGGTTTTTGCACACCCAATCCTTGTGGCCACTGCAGACATTTGGAAGAGGTTTGCAGAAATCTTTCTGGTTCATGTCTCGACTTTTTATACTCAGGGTGCCGGAACGGGTGACACGTTTTATTACTTGGCCACTCAGAGTTCTCTTCATGGAAAAGTTCTGCAACTCACATACGTGGTAAATGGACAGCTCCTTTTTTTTTTCATTTTTGTAAATTTGCAGCAGGACAAGTTAAAAAACGACGATGAGATATGATTGGACTATGAAAGTTCTGTTGCCTGGTGGCTCAGTGGTAAAGAATCTGCCTGCCAAGAAGGAGAGGCAAGTTCGATCCCTGGGTTGGGAAGATCCCCTGGAGAAGGAAATGGTAACCCACTCCAGTATTCTTAGCTGGAGAATCCCATGGACAGAGGAGCCTGGCGGGCTATGTACAGCCCAAAGGGTTGGAAAGAGCTAGACATGACTGAAAAGACTTGGCAGGCTTGCAGGCACATATATATCCATACATGAAAGTGAATGTCAAAGTGTTGCTCAGTCGTGTCCAACTCTTTGCGACCCCATGGACTATACAGTCCATGGAATTCTCCAGGCCAGAATACTGGAGTGGGTAGCCTTTCCCTTCTCCAGGGGATCTTCCCAACCTAGCGATTGAACCCAGGTCTTCCGCACTGCAGGTAGATTCTTTACCAGCTGAGCCACCAGGGAAACCCATACGTACATATCTTTAATTTTAATTTCTTGGCTGCAACATATGACATGTGGGATGGTAATTCCATGACCAGGGGTTGAACCTGTGCCCCTGGCATGAAAAGCATGGAATCTTAACCACTGGACCATCGGGCAAGTCCTCATAGCTATATTTTGCCCATTTATTTAAGATATGTCCCAAAGGGGTTTCCCTTACAAGCAGATGGAGTATTTCCCATATTTTATAAATTCAGCGTGTTAAGTACAACAGAATAGCATCTCTTTCTCTTATTTCAAAAATAGTTTCAAATATTCATTTGGCCAGGCTGGATCTTAGTCTCAGCACAAAGGATCTCTGACCTTCATTCTAGCAGACAGGGTCGTGACTTTGGGCGTGGAGTTCCCCGACCAGAGATTGAACCTGGCTCCCTGCTGCATTGGGAGCTCAGGGCCTCACCCACTGGACTACCAGGGAAGTCTCCGTCTCTTTCTTACTCACGGGCTCACAGCTATATTTTTCTGCAAGCCTGTCTTTTTAAGATATGCCCTGCAGGGCTTTCCTCACGGGCAGATGGAGTATTTCCCGTATTTTAGAAATTCAAGAACAACCAAAGCGGCAAAACTACAACTTGCAGCCCCGAAGCAGAAACAAATGCCACCATGCATGAAGTCAGAAGAGAAGCAAGCAGACCAGCTTATAAAATTGGGTAAAAATTCGGCAAGTATTTCCTATTTTCTGCAGGGCATCTCACTCAAATACAAAGTCAATTTGCTTATTCCGGGGGCGGGGTGGGGGGTGGGGGTTGCGGAATTCTCAAATGGTTAGAAAGACTTCTCTGGCTGAACACACCAGAGTGAGCTTCCTGACTGTAAGGGAGCTTGTGGGCTGTGAGCTTGTGGGTCTATTGTTTGTTCCAACTGCCAAGCCCTGGGACAGCCGGTACTGCTGCGGAGAATTTTGAAGGGAAGATCCGCAGGACCAGGGGGTTCCCGACAGCTGCTAAGACTTTCCCCGGAAATTCCCCCAAATTCCTGCAAGCAACAAGGCCTGGTCACCTGGTTTCACCAACATTTGTCACTGACTCCCTCACCACCAGACGGGCCAACGCCTCGAGTGACGAGGTGTCCAGGCACAGAACTGTAGATGCATTTGTAGACTGAGAAGACGGTGGACTCAGGTATGTTCCAAAAAGCCATCTTTCTCCAGTTAGCATTCTGGCTTTAAAAAAAAAAAAAATCATGTAGATTTTTTTTTTGTTGTGCACCATTACAATATTGCTTCTATTGTTTATGCTGGTTTTTTTTTTTTGTTTGTTTGTTTTGGCTGTGAGGCATTGAGATCCTAGCTCACTGACCAAGATGGAAACCACACCCCTCTGATTTAGAGTGTTAGTCGTTCAGTCCTGCCTGATTCTTTGCAACCCCACGGACTGCAGCCCTCCGGGCTCCTCTGTCCATGGGATTCTCCAGGCAAGAATACCAGAGTGGGTAGCCATTCCCTCCTCCAGGGGCTATTCCTGACCCAGGCATCATCCGGGACTCCTGAATCACGCAGGTAGATTCTTTACCGTCTGAGCCACCATGGAAGCCCCTTGCGTTAGAGGATGAGGTCTTAACCACTGGAATCAGGGACATCCCCTGGCTCTTTTATACTAAAAGGGGAGAGGGTAAGACCTTGGTTCCGGCCAGACTCCACAGGGGACGTGTTAATCCCTCCCTTCCTGCAGTCATTCCCAAGTGGCCCTGGGCAGGACATTTATCATGAGCTCGGTAGCAGTATTTTTTACCTTAATGCTCATTACCTGGGAGGCAGGCTTCCCGGAGATGGGCCATGGTGTGTCACTTATGCTTACAGGCAACAACTCTTTAAGTGATGGACTTGGAACACGAAGGTCCTTCCCTGTTACACTCTGTCTGGGTGATGTCACTCGGCCTGATGGCCTCCGGGTTCATCGTTGTGGTCACATACGGCAGGCCTTCCTTCTCTTTAAGGCTGGCTACCCTCCCGCGGTATGGACATGCCGCTTTTCTTTATCCATGCATCCTTGATTCGTCCGTGTGTCAGTGGACAGCCGTGTGTGGTTTGCACACCTTGGTTGTTGTGGATAACGGCGCAGTGGACAGAGGAGCGTGCATTTCTCCTGGAGGTCTTGATGTCCCTTTCTCCAGATCCACACACGGAAATCGTAGTTAAAGGGAACAGCTTTAGTTCAGCGTTAGTGGTAAAGAACTCGCCTGCCAATCCAAGAGACAGCATTTCTGTTTTCTTGGATATTTCCCGTGTATACAGAAGGTACACATGTTACTAAACTTCTGCTTGTTTTTCTCCGGTTAATCTGTCTTTTGGGCTTGTCTGGTGGGTCACTGGTAAATAATCCACCTGCCAAGCAGGAGATGCGGGTTTCATCCCTGCATTGGGAAGATCCCCTGGAGGAGGAAATGGTAACCCACTCCAGTATTCTTGCTTGGAGAATCCCATGGATGGAGGAGCCTGGCGGGCTACAGTCTATGGGGTCACAAAGAGTCGGCCGTGACTGAGCGACTGATCACATCACACAGTTTTCTCAGAGCCCCCTGGGGGCAAGCGGATCTCCCCAAGAGCTACGGGCTTCTTCCTCTCAGGACCTACAAAGGCAAAAGCCTGCACACCCAGGCAGAGAAGGAAGTCTGTGTGGCATTCCCAGCCTGACGGAGAAAAAGGGCTTCTTCGGTCTCTGGAATCAGAGGAGGGAACCAGTCGCCACAGAAGTCCTCTGGGAATTCTGCCTGCAATGCAGGAGACGCAGGTTCGATCCCTGGATTTGGAAGATCCACTGGAGGAGGAGGTCATGGCAACCCGCTCCAGGACTCTTGCCTGGAGAATCCTGCAGACAGAGGAGCCTGGCGGGCTACAGTCCGCGGGGTCGCACAGAGTCGGACACGACTGAATGACTAGCACAGGTTTATCGGGCAGCACAGCACCGTATGTAAAATAGACAGCCAGTGGGGACTTGCCCTGTGACTCTGGGAACTCAAACCGGGGCTCTGTGATAACCTAGAGGGGGTGGGAGGTGGCAGGGGGGTTCAAGTGGGAGGGGACATATGTACACCTGTGGCTGATCCATGCCGATGGATGGCAGAAACCAACGCAATATTGTAAAGCAATTGTCCTTCAACTTAACATCAGTAAATTTAATTTTTAAAAAAGTACTCTGGGAGTCTCCCCGCGTCCCGTTCAGGAGCTATCGTCTGCCAGCAGCTATTGCTACTTGGCATTGTGTTCACCATGAAACTCGCCTCTTTGTGTGATGTGAGATCATCAGTCCCACCAGCAGAGTTAGTGTTGCCGTAACATTTATATTAGGGGACACAGTGGAACCTTTTCCCCATCGCATCCTAAAAGGGAATGGTGGCCACAAAATGGCTATGTTGATTAACTCCTGCCTGACGGCTGGCTGAAAAAAGAAACCAGGCTAGAGATTTGGACCAGGCTAGAGACTTTCACACAGAATGAAGTCAGTCTGAAAGAGAAAAACAGATATCCTATATGAACACGTATATGTGGACTCTGAAAAAAAACTGGTATCGATGATCACATTGCTGAAGCGGAAATAGACATCCAGACGTAGACAGCAAATGTAGAGAACCAAGGGGATGAACTGGGAGACTGCGCCTGACGTCTATAAACTATTGATACTATGCGTAAAACACATCGGAGGAGGAAATGGCAACCCACTCCAGTACTCTTGCCTGGAGAATCCATGGACAGAGGAGCCTGGCGGGCTGCAGTCCATGGGGCCGTAAGAGTCAGTGGTTTACGACTAAACCACCACCAACCACCACCATAAAATAGGTTACTCATGAAAATCTAATGTACAGTGCGCAGGGAATCTCTACTCTATGCTCCGTGGTGACCTGACTGGGAAGGAAATCCAAAAAAAGAGGGGATCGCAAAGTTGGTTCACTTTGTGATACAGCAGAAACCATCACTGTAAAGCAGCTATACTCCAAAAAAAATTTTTTTTTATCAAAGTGAAGGAAAGAAATCAGGCTTGTCTCCATAGAAAGCAGGCTTCGGGAGAAGGAAAAACAGACAGGACAAGACAAAATTGAAACCTGCACTCATATTTATAGGTCCCAATCCGTCCTGAATATTCATCAGAAGGACTGATGCTGAAAGGGAAACTCCAATCCTTTGGCCACCTGGTGTGAAGAGCTGACTCATTGGAAAAGACCCTGATGCTGGGAGAGATTGAAGGTGAGAGGAGAAGGGGATGACGGAGGATGAGACGGCTGGATGGCATCACCGACTCAATGGACATGAGTTTGAGTAGGCTCCGGGAGTTGGTGATGGACAGAGAGGCCTGGAGTGCTGCTGTCCATGGGGTCGTAAAGAGTCGGACATGACTGAACGATGGAACTGAACTGACCTTATCTTGAGAAGAGTGACTGCCAGGCAGGTAGGAAAACTTGCCAACAGGAGCACTGGTTGAGCATGCATGCAAGAGAAGACAGGTCCTGGGGACCCCAAACAGGAGATGAGAAACCCTTTTGGAAATTATGGGCAGTCTGAATCAGCAACACCTCCTACTGAGAGTGACTCCCAAGCTCAAAATGAAGACATGAGAACTAGATGACGTTTGCTTCGCCGATTGTCAGCTATGAAATTCTATGGTGGAGATAACCCTCTGCAAGGCCGTTCTCCGTGAAGGGGAAGGGCCTCCAGCTGCTTATTGAGCTCTGGTGGGTTACAGGGAAGCTAGGCAAGCATGATTAATTTAATTCTTTCCCTGGTCGCTTTTCACACCGCGGAAATGATTCTAAAAATAGCCTACAGAATTATGTAACTCGCTTTGCTGTGATACTCTTGATTTCTTTCTTTCTTTCCTTTTTTCTTTTCTTTTTTCCCCTCGTTTTAAAAGAACTTCTAGATAGATCCACCATAAGCGGCTGTGGCTGGAAGCGACAGGAAAGATGTTTATCTCCGTGGATCCTTCTTCTTCATTAAGTTCTCGCGTCACACTGCTCCTGGGAATGATGATTTAATCTCTGCAGTCTCGCTAGTGCCTGTTGAAGCAGTGGGTTAAGTTGCAAAATGCATGTTTGGACATCTAGAGCTCTAAATGTTTTCACTTCCTTTCCACAGCCCAGATTCTCCAAGACAGTTAAAAAGAAAAAAGAAAAAAACAAGGGGATGGGATGAGACAGCAAGGTCCTTGTGTTGAGAATGTTTTAGACCAAGCTGGGTTCACAGAAGAAGAAAAACTGCTTGGGGGTAAAGCACCCCCACCACCACCAAAGCTAATGGGGTTTGAGAATTTTGGAGGGACTGCTGTCTTTTCAATTCTACTCTTTAATACCTATTGGTATTAAATCCAGACTTTGGGGGCACTGAATGGCTTGGAAATTAAGACAGAGCTTCCCTCACCATGGTTTGTTTTATTTCAAAAAAGGTTTTCTTTCGTTTCTTTAATGAAAGGAAATGCATCTTATTACAACAAGGCATTCTCAAATTGCCATTCAAATATACTCCGAGGTACACTGTACTGTGGATCTGAGTCATTAATAGAACCAGAATGGCCTGGAAAAAGCAACGAGAAGCCCCCAGGAGTATCTTGAGAGTTACAAACAAGATAATTTACCTTCTCTATTTTTCGGTGACGGGAGGCGGTTGGATCCATCGTGAATTCCTTTTAAACTCTCCATGAAATGCTCTAGTGAAAACAGGGTTTAGTTCATAGACAGCTGATTTATGATTTCTGTGGTTGCTCAGTCTTACTTATCATTGGATTAAATAATTCAATGGAATGTATTCTGTTTGGTGAGAATCAAAAAAATAGGTGGGGATAAAAACACGAGCTATGTTTGAAATCTGTCTTTCCTAACACTTTAGACTCTAAAGTCCCTGAACAGATCTTGCAAAGGGTTTTGTAATAAAAAAAAAAATCCCCATCTACAAGCAATAAATGCTGGAGAGGCTGTGGAGAAAAGGGAACCCTCTTACACTGTTGGTGGGAATGCAAACTAGTACAGCCACTATGGAAAACAGTGTGGAGATTCCTTAAAAAATTGGAAATAGAACTGCCATATGACCCAGCAATCCCACTTCTGGGCATACACACTGAGGAAACCAGATCTGAAAGAGACACGTGCACCCCAATGTTCATCGCAGCACTGTTTATAATAGCCAGGACATGGAAGCAACCTAGATGCCCATCAGCAGATGAATGGATAAGGAAGCTGTGGTACATATACACCATGGAATATTACTCAGCCGTTAAAAAGAATTCATTTGAACCAGTACTAATGAGATGGATGAAACTGGAGCCCCTTATACAGAGTGAAGTAAGCCAGAAAGATAAAGAACATTACAGCATACTAACACATATATATGGAATTTAGAAAGATGGTAACGATAACCCTATATGCAAACAGAAAAAGAGACACAGAAGTACAGAACAGACTTTTGAGCCCTGTGGGAGAAGGTGAGGGTGGGATGTTTCGAAAGAACAGCATGTATATTATCTATGGTGAAACAGATCACCAGCCCAGGTGGG